>NC_066844.1:9420976-9458532 GCF_001640805.2 Lates calcarifer
TCTTGTCTGCTGATATCTCTCCCTCTGCCCTCTCCTCCCCCAGCCTGCTCTCTGTCTGCCTGCCTCCATCCCGTCTTAGTGGATGTGATGGGTAGAAACTGACAGGGGGTAACGAACTGATCGCCCCCCCTCCCTCCCAGTATTTCCTGTTCAGACAATATGAACTCACTTGGGTTCAAAGTTCTGGAAGAGCTGCAGAGGATTCACATGGCTTGACTGTGGTCTTGTTGTCTGCTCTGCTTCTTTTTTTCTTGTACGAGTGTTTTCATGTATATAAATATACAGTTTTATTTTGGATATGGTCACCGGTTTAGCATCAAAGGAAATAAATATAGCTGACAATATGGTGGATATAATGCAGTTTGGCTGATATGATATTGATCATTCAATAGTTATGGTGTTGACTCCTGCTGTCCTTTAATGCCTCTGTGGACTTGTCTCTTGTAAGGTGTAATAGACCATTTCATGGGGGGCGTTTTTACCTGTCATAGCAAGATAAGCTGTAACCAATAACATTACTGATAGTGATCCAGCATACTAAATGGAATGCAGCCGTGATAAATGTCAGTAATTGCACCTGTGTTAAACAGGTGAAAATGTCAATGCATTGAACTGTTAGAGTACATGTTGCCTTATTGTGTGAGCTCTTGATTTGATTTGCCTTAATCAACACAGAACTGCTCAGCAGATAGCTCTCATATATCAGATTTCAGAACCCCTCACCAACATTTAAATGCATCACAAGACAAACCTGAGTTATGCTTTACACTTTCAACTGCCTTTCAACTTGTCTGCTATCCAACTGGATTATCCATAATAAGGAAGTTGCACATATTTGTCTATATACAGTATATATACATCACTTATAGGGTTAAAACATTTAAAAAAAAAACAGCCAAACCAAAACAATATGGTGAGAGAAATGAAAGCTAATTACTTTACTAGTATGAAAATGTCCCGCTGCAATAGTATTTTCGGTATGGCAAAGACTGAGGATTAAAAATGATTAAAAATGATGAATTAGCAAATTTAGCATTTGTAGTGGTATTGATATAGCTTTCAATAATAACACTCATTGAGACTGGTAGTAGAAGTAGTGTTAATAGCAAGTCATCTGTGCTTGAATTGCAAAGTAAACAACGTAGATCATTTGTAACTGCAACAGTCAGTCAAACTGGGCTGATGACAAGTCTTACAGGTACCGCTGCAGGTGTGTGCGTGTGTGTGTGTGTGTGTGTCTGTATTTGTGTTGCTGCAGGTGGCAGTCATCATTTATTAAGAAGTCTCATAAAAGAGGCTGTGTGGACACAGGAAGTGTTTCAACTCACGTCACTCTGGGAACTGTGGGATTGATTTATCTTGAATCGAGCTACGGGGCACTTCCCCTCAGGGCTGGAAACACACACACACACATACACGCACACACACACGCACTCTCTCTCACACACACACACACACACGCACACACACACACACACAGTCAATCAACCCCTCTCTCTCCTTTTTACAGCTCCCCCCTATCTGCTGTTTCTTTTTTCATCTCTCTCCTCTTGCCTGACCCTTGGGGACATCTTTTTCATTCTTTATCGCCTCTCTTACTCCTTGCACATCCTTGTCTTTCCCTTTCCTTCTTTTCTGCCTGTCTCTAAAAATGAAACCAGTGAACCTGCTCGTTTTCTCACTGCATCCCTACTTTGTTTTCTGTCCTCTCCCACTCTCTTTTTCCATTCGGTCTTTCTCTCTCTTTCGATTAAAAGTAGGTCATTCTGCAACATCGAGCCGCAGCTCCTGCCAAGCATGACATCCACATACACACATGTATCGCCTGGCAACCATGCATTCACCCTGCACCCTCTCCATCCTCCATCCTTGTTTCCTCCATCTTACCTTCCCTGGAGGTTGTGCTCAGTGCAGAGGACTAGGTTTGCAATCTGACACTGCTTTGTTTTGCCGCTGCTCTTCTGTCATAGTGGGGCTGAGGGGTAATTGAGCAGGAAGCAAAGGAGGGTTAATTGCAAACATACATACATAATGTCTGTATATGTACAGTGGAAGCACCCAGTAAGAGTCTGCAACGCTGCATCTAATCTAAACATTGGTGCTGCAAGGGGACTATATCATTTGTATTATGGATGAGGTGTAGAAATTAGACTGAAAACTACAACTACTGCAACCAGATTCTTATATTTTACTTACCCTCACTTGCCGCTTTATATATTTGTACACACTAATGTAATCCAATTTAATGGCCCTATCTCAATATTTATCTCTTTACATAGTCAGTCATTATTTGCTTTTGCACTGAGGTTAGTAATTGCATTCAATATAATGTAGCTCAATACAACATTAAATTAAAATCAGTAGGCCTAATAAACATGATTGACTCTTTCTCTTAACTCTTTCCTGTCAATATGTCAAAAAATGAGCATTGTTAACTTCATATAGAAAGAATCTTTTGCATAGCTGTTGCATTGATTTTCATTATTCCCGTTGGTAGGTTGTTTTTTTTAGCTTTTGTCATTTTTGCTTGTTGTTGGGATGTTAGTTCATTAAAGCCACTGATTTACAGTATTGTAATGATGAACTATAGTGACTGCTTTAATGCATTGAACTGTTGGTTGGAATGCAGCCGTGATAAATGTCAGTAATTGCACCTGTGTTAAACAGGTGAAAATGTCAATGCATTGAACTGTTAGAGTACATGTTGCTTATTGTGTGAGCTCTTGATTTGATTTGTCCCAATCAACACAGAACTGCTCAGCAGATAGCTCTCATATATCAGATTTCAGAACCCCTCACCAACATTTAAATGCATCACAAGACAAACCTGAGTTATGCTTTACACTTTCAACTGCCTTTCAACTTGTCTGTTATTCAACTGGATTATCCATCTTAAGGAAGTTGCACATATTTGTCTATATACAGTATATATACATCACTTATAGAGTTAAAACATAAAAAACAGCAAAAACAATATGGTGAGAGAAATGAAAGCTAATTACTTTACTAGTATGACAGATTCTTATGATAAAAATGATAGTGACAAATTTAGGAACAACATATATCATATATTGAAACTGGAATCACAAATACTACTCATTAGGCACAAACATGAACCCAACACCTCCCACACTTTTCCCAATTATCCCATCATTCCCTGGGAGAGGTCGTCATAGCAACCCCTTTACAGATCATTTATACCAAGGAAGTGATGTCACTTCATTTCTCCCACAACCTCTTTAGCACATGACCCAATGACCTTCTAGTGTATGTATGGGCCATTTATTGCCTTGTCTTTTTGGTCTATTTGTGTGTGTGTATGTGTGTGTGTGCGTGTGTGTGGAGCACAGTAATGTACTGGGTTCAAAGGCCATTGCTAGAGGGTGAATAAGGGGTTGGGGATGTATGGAGGGTTAGAGGTAATATGCATATATGGAGGTTTATATTACACACACACACACACACACACACACACACACACACACACACCTTAGGGACAGTCATTAGTGAGTGCTAGACCTGTTATTGATCTGCAGGGAATAGCAGGTGATAGACTGGACATCAAAGTGCCCACCCTCCCTCACACACACACAACCACACACACACACATATACACTAATGTTTCAGGACTTGTTTGTGATGTCAAGGTCAGATGAGAGATGAAAATGTATTATCTGTGAATCTGATACACATATGTATCTATAATGTGTTTAAAAATGTTGAGTCTTGCACATAGAGCAGACTTTAAACTCACACATTAATAGCAATAAGGCAGAATCAGCAGCACCATATTATCATGGCATGTCAGAGTTTTTGAGAAGGCTGTAATTTAAAAAGTATTCCCTAATAAGCAGAGATGACTAAGTAGAGGAGAATATGCAATCCAGAATATCAGTATCATGTTATTCAGCAAGTTACAAGGGCATTCTGTGCAGTAAATTTAGATTGTGGTAAGACAAACCCTACTTCTGCTGGATAATTTGACAGAAATCCTATCTATTGAGACCTGAGGATAGATTTACAGAGCATGACTAATGTGCTATTAGCATATTAAGACCAAATATTGCTCAGTGCCTTCAGTTTCAGTGCCCCAGATTCACTGTATGTCACCTTTTTACAGTCAAAGCCTTCCTGTGGATAATTTTGTCTACTCTGTGTTTAATTATTTATAATGGTATGAGAAAATACAGTGAAAAGTGAATTGATTTTTGAGGACTAATTACTTTTATTTTACAAACAATAATCCATATAGCACAGGCATTGCTGAATGCTAGCAGTGATGGCTTCATGCTAATATTTTACCATGCATCATATTTTAGTAGTAGTTACTGTTCACTATTCAGCCAGAATGTTGTACAATTGTAGTTAATCCATCTATATTAGCACTAAAGTGCTTTTTATTCTCGATCATCAAAACATTAATTGTTAGTTAAGAATTGATATTTTAAAAGGAACCTTCTATGTATTGAATTGCAGTTAGCTGTATGCACAATGCATTGGTACAAAGCAGACCCTCATGATAAATAAGTAGAAAGAAAACCCACAGAGCTTTGGGTCCTGAGACCTAAGACTAAAGACCAGTCCTGAGGAAAAAGCTGAAGATACACAGACCAGCTGCTGGCCTCTGATGGTCATATAGACTGTAGGTGTCCTGCTGATCAAGTTGATTGATGATTGAGGTGGTAGCTTGATAGAACTGGTCAACATTCAGAAGGCATCAAAACACATCATAGATAACCTAATAGACAGGTCTGCTGCTAAACAAGATAGCAAGAAGAGTCTCTGCTGTAAATACAGCACTGCAGCCTTACTCACATGCACATTCCCCTCAAGTAGGGCATACTACTACTGTGCCCGTTGGCAACGCACTTAACCTAGTTAAACAGTTCTTCCCCAGATGTTCTATATGTGCCGTACTGTAGTCAGAAGGGAGCATACTGTACAGCTTTAACACATTGGATGAGTGCTTTAGTCATCAGATCGTGTTAAAGCTACAATATAGTAGATCTGGAAATCAAGCTGGCGCTAACATGACACTGGGAAGGAAACCACTCGGCTCCACCTGTCCCGTCTTCTCCTTGCTCTGTTATGCTCAACCCAGCAACTCCTTCATCTACACATCCCTGTTGTGTTTGCTGTCTCAACTAATGCAGGAATTGGGAGCTTGCCAGCCTGTGAGTCAGCATAAGCGATGTCTTCCACCAGCTAATTCTAGCTTGAGGCTTTGGTGTGAGAGTAGACCAGAAGCACGTTTATGTTGTGATTGACAGCTGCTATCTCTGACTTTGGCCCTGTCTGATTGGTTACAAGGATGAGGCCCTCAAAACCTTTTAGAAGGATGTTCTGAATGTCTGCAGAGCTGCCAGGCAGTTCAGTGAGTCTGTATCACAGAAACCTCTGACAGCACCTCTCCACATTAAGATATGGTTTAGAGTTGAACTTATTCAGTTGAACTGAATTCAACAGAATAATTTTTGTTTATTTTGTTATTAAAAGTGTATCAAAGCAAGCTGAATGTCTTTTTTGTCTCAGGAATTATTTCAGATACTCAAAGAAGTTAGAAAAGAGCACTGTTTTCTAAAGTGTGTTTACTAAATGTATATGTCATTTTTACATCCAGATGTACAATGTTGAGGACTGACTGATTTGCTTGTTTTCAAGGCTGAAACATAGAAAGACATGGTAGAGAGAGAACAATTAGAAATGAGTGTGCTGTTGGATGCTGTAATAAAAGCAGGAAGTATGATATTTTTGAGAACAAGAACAAGCCAGTAACAGAGGATCAATACTGTGTGTGCTTGAAACTGACTGAAATGACTAGTATCAGTTTATTGCAGCTGAGTGTGTGGCTGACTGAAGCATTTTTGTTACTGTAGCACAAACTATATTGTAGATACAGACTGTGTGCGTTTTATATTTCCATAGAGGCTTTTCCATAGTCCTCCAGGCAGACTGTGTCTCAGTGTGCATTTTCTGCGAGTGTGTGCAGCAGCAGCAACGCAGGCTACAAGGACAAAAAGAAAGAGGGAAAGAGCATCCTGTGATCCTGAGGGCAGCGGCTGGCGCACAGACAAGCTCTTTGAAAGCACAAACACACAGCTGGAGAAACACCACTGATGCAGACAGTCCTGAGGCACGTGTGTGTGCTGCCTGTCTGCTTGACTGTATCTTCTGCCTCTTCCTGCGCTCAGGCTAACAAAGACTAATGAGCAGTCAGCACATCTGACTAAAGTCTTCCCTTCAGACACACTTTATTGCATTGTCTCCCTGAACCCATTTAACAATAAACATATTCATTATTTATCATGGTCTTTTAAGTGATCCAGTCTGCATGACCTGCAACCTCTGATACACATAGTTCTTGTTTAGAATAATGAAATAGGGGGCACTGATTCCAGATCAGTTTTAACTCTGGTTTGAGGCTTTCTGTTTTAACCGATAATTGAACTGTACTTGTTTGCTAAAAATTCAATAACTTAAGAGATTACAATATTTTTCATGACTTCTCTTTGTGTCTCATCAGGTCTGCTAAGTGGTCACAACAGAGTGGGTGGACAGACAGAATATCAGTAAACGTAAGTCAGTGTAATGTACATTTACAGCAGTTTCTCCTATCCCCTAATTTTTTAATCATTGTCTATAGTATAGATTTCAGTATCATTCTGTAAAAGTTGCTTCACTGCTAGTCCACACAGTCATAAAAAGTAAAGCTAAAGCTATGAAAATGTTTCTGGTATTTAACTAGGAAGAACTTCTGTACCACAACAAAGAAGTCATCACAAAAAACTCATGACCTGAAAACAGTTTATGAACATCAGTATTCAGTTTAACTAATCAAGTTGCTTGCTTGTCATTGCTACTTGCTTATCTTGTGCGTATGTTACTGACACACCTCTGGGTGAAAGTGACTCTTATCTTGAGTGGAAAAACCTCAGAAATGTACTTTTTTCCCTCTGGTGCTGCAGTATTGCTGCTTTATTGATTATTGTACAGTGTAATAATAACTGACTATTTTTAGTGATAAGTTAACTAGTTGGAGGATTAGGGGTAGGGGGTTGGGCAACAATTTAATCAATAGGCTCATGTTTTCCTTCAATAATTTTTTTTCTCATAAAAAAGTGTATCCCTGTTTTTTTGGTGGAACTGGTGCTCTCACTGCAGATACTGGCTCACCTGGACCTGCAGTATTTATTAATGTGTTTGTACAGTACTTGTGGTAGCCATGTTATTACTGTGGTGGAGCGCTGAGGGTAATTGTGTGTGATGGGTGGAGGGCTATTTTTGGGATGTTTGTAGAGGAAGATTGGTGATGCTGTGTTGGGGGTATATATGGAGGTCGAGGGTGGCAGTTAATGTGTTAATGCCTCCAGCATTTCTACTGAGAGATGAAAAATGTCCAGAGAAATTACCAGGTTTTGTGTTTAGTACAAGCTTTTTTCAGCAAGAGCATTTGATTATTCACAGACTGTTATTCCCTGTGGAAATATTTTTGTACACTTAATTATTTTATTTATTATTTTTGCAGTTAATGGTTTTATAAAAGGCTAGGAAGGATTAAATGGAAAAAGAGATCCACTCTGACCCTCTTCCTGTCTGTCTACCTTTTCATCATGCTTAGAGTAGGTACTGTATATAACATTATACAGTCAATATATACTGTATGAGAACTGTGATTAAATAAAGTCATATTAGGAAGGTGAAAAAAAAGTGAAAAAGATTCATGGTTAATTACAACTTATTGTTGCTACTAGACATTCAGTGAATATACCAGAGAGACGACATCCTTGTCTGGTTCCCCTAAAGTAAAACTTTGGGAAATCAGTGCACTGGTGATAGTAGTAGGTACAGGGAAGATAGGTAATTTATTCAATAAATAGATGATTTGCAAGGTCACAAATAAGAATTTTTAACTGACTCCGTTGAGTGCCTCTCTGCATTGAGTGACAGAATTGAAGTGTTTCATTTCTGAGTTGAAAGCTACATTTAAAACATACAGGTAGAAAAGCTGAAAATTTGACTAATGCAAAGCAGAAGAACAATGAGGCACACACATGCATCCATGCACACACAAAGATACAAAGCTGCTCTGTTTGCATGGACATCAAAATTCACATGTACTCTACATGTGATGGGAACAATGAAATGGTCTCAGTTGGTACAAATACTGTGCAGCAAGTGCTTGTGTGCACTGTGTTGGGCAGCACGACAATGAACTCTGTGCAATTGCAGAAGGTTAAGGAAAAAGATGACAGTAATAGTCATGACTAAGACAAGAAAAGACCCATCTTACATTTGTTTTGAAGAAATGCTACATTTTCAGTATGTCTGCAATAAGTGATCTTGGCCAAATGTAATTGTAAAATTGTAAAATCATAAAGTCCTTGCAAGTCTTTGAGACCAATAAAATAATCCTAAAATGGGCCCAAATGAAAACCTTCAACAGCCAATTAGGTCTTGTGTTTCCAGCTGTGATAATCGTTCTATAATCACACTAATCGCAGCTGCCCTCACAGATCTTTAAACTGTGAGGATTTTTTTAAGCTCTTAAATTTTAAGTGGCCTCTCTTTAGAAATATGAAACCTGTGAGGGCCATGATAAGAAAATGAGTCTCTTGCTTTATTCTGCTTTCCATCTGACAAGACTAGGAGGTGTAATTTACTCCAATAGACTTTATGGTGTCAAGGCATTTATGATTAAAAAATATAAATCTGTAGTCTGCTTTTTCAATTCATGATGAAAAAAATTCTGTGGTCTGCTTTTTAATGTCAAGGAGCTTTGTTACTGAAATAACTAATTTTAAATAATAGAATAAGGCATGATATTTAAAGAACAGTTTTCCTAACAGTCTCATTTAGCAAATATATGCAATTCCCATAGCTTCTAAAAGTAGGTTAACATTTTTATTGTACTGAGTGTGTTTGTGTATGATGATAATGTGTGCCTAAGGTTGTGAGCTTAAACTAATGTAACTGTGACCTAGCTAGTTAGGTCACCTTGTGTTCTAGCATGAGTAAACTAACTAGAAATATGAAACAACCTATAGCTGAGTACACTACCATGGTGTCATGGTACCAGCAGCTCCAAATCTGCCAGCTCCTGGACTACCAAGACACTGAGCATAATAAATTGTTGCTTTAGCCTGTGTAGTTTATCATAGTAGAAGACAACTGATTCTGAGTCTCTTTTGAGACCCCAATGAAAAGACTAGGATGCAAGAATTTGTCATTTTTCCATCAACAGTTATGACATGTTCTGTGATATCTTGGATTCTATGCTGTTGACCCTCCTGTTCCTGTTGATGGTGACCTGGTGGGTCACTCCCTAAAAATGGAATAGTTAAATAAGTAAGAGGGAAGGTTGCCCTGTGAGAACTATCTGGAAAAGGTTGTCCTTCATAAGAAGCAGCTTCAGTTTGTCTGTGGATCTCTGCGGGAATCAATATTCTTTTCTGCCAGAGAGGCAGTCTGATTTCAGCTTTAGACCTTGAATTTCTCTCTTTCTCTCCCTCTCCCTCCCTCGGTGTGATGTATAAACCTCAGAACCAAAGCTTCTATCAGAATCAATAAATCAGAAAACCCTGACTCACCTGTTTCACACCTCTCACCTCTATGTTCCCACAAATCTTCAGCTGCCTAAAATCTGCTTTATTGACATGGTGTAATTTTCATAGCTATGCTGTAAAACTCTCCTTTGAGTATGAAGACAGGATGAGCAGAGCTATTAAAGTCCAAATAAGACACTACAGTAAAAAGTAGTATTCAAAATTGAGCTGAACATAAGAATTTTTTATTTTTATTTTTTACCTCCAAGCCAACTTAGTATGATTATTCTACTTCCTAAGCCATAGTTTATCTTTATCCAGTTGTTATGTATATACTGATCTTAAGATAAGATAAGTTAAGATAATTCTCTAAGTAAGTAAACTGACTTAATGGTCAAAGTCACATTAATGCACATAGGAGATAAGCCAAGACAGCGCTAGGGCTTGAAAATGTATTTGAAATTTTTATGTGATAAACTTTGCCAACATTTATGTTCAGACAGTATAAACAGTTGGACATCGGTTTTTGCAACCAGCAGTATACAATAGCTGTTACTTTCCACCACCACGTAAAGTAATGTGTAGTATCACTGACCCTTTTTCTCGCCTGCCTGTGCACAGTGCATCCCTGTATGCTGTAGTGCAGTGGAGGATGAAGAGAGGGTTCCACACGTGGAGAGAAGCACTGACCTATTTTGAAGCTTTCACTGCTTTCACTCTTCTCTGCTGATCTCTCTGTGTTTCTTTCCTCTTTATCTTGATTTCTCTCTCTCTCTCTTTCTCACTCTCTCACACACACTCTGTGCCTTTTCTGCTGGGAATAGATCTGCAATTTAAAGCTGATCTCTCTTAAGGCTTATATTGGACTGTGTAGTTTGCTCTTTTCCTTATCTCTCTTCTATATATATTGTATGTGTGTGTGTGTGTGTGTGTGTGTGTGAGACAAGAACTCAGTAATTAACAGAGATAGGGTGATACTGGTCAGGTTTCACAGCAGCTGGGCTTTAGAGATACATGCGGTTATGTGTGTGTGTGTTTTTGCTGAGTGGGTGAGAGTGTATCTTCATCCATGTATAACCATGTACTGTACCTCCCTATACATCTGCATCCATGCATGTTGTGTGTGTGTGTGTGTGTGTGTGTTTGTGTGTGTGTATGTGTATGTGTGTGATTGGCTCCTCATGCCAGCCCATGCTGGGGTCTTGGCTCCCCAGGGGCAGATTAGCTATTTAGTGGAATACTGTAGGATTGACATACCACCAGATGGTTTATGCATAATGTGTGGGTGTGGTAGGTGTTTGCAGGTTTTGGGTGAAATCTGACAACTGCCCTCGGGCCAAAAAGCTGTTGTGTCCTCTCTGTGTCAGTCTATTATTTCACTGCTCTTAGTTTAAACAGACAGAGGATGATAGCAAACTGTATGATTTTGTTCCATTCGTTTCAGTGCTTGCAGTTGTAATGTGAAGAAGAATAATAATCAAGAAATGGCATTGTAAACATTGTCCTATTGGAATTCCATGATATCAATATTCATTATACACTTGAGAGTCAGTAAATAATAATATTCAAAATGGTCTTTGTCGAGAAAAGTTTGTTGTTTACTATTTTAAGGAAGCCTATGTAATGTTTGCTGAACAGCAGCTGGCTTGTTTTGGTGTATTTGTGTATTTTTCAGGGACAATGCTTATTAACATAAACAGAAAAAAATGTAAATGAGCCAGAATTATCTTTAAAGACTTATTTGGTTTATAGATGTTAAAAAGACCACCCAAAATGTCCATAAAGATGGCAACTGTTCAGAACACAGTGTAACAGTAACACCAGTAGAGAAAAGAAATGCATGGTATTGTTTCCTCTTTCAAAAATGACATATAATCTTTCTGCTGTGGTTGCAGTTACCATTTTTAAAAGATAAAAACACTGAAGGAAATGAGTCCAGTTTTCACTACAAAGAACATTACTATTTAAATGTAATATTCTTTAACCTTTACTTATACAGTCGAGTGTACCCAGGGCAGTCACAGCTCCACAGCACCCCAGCAGTGCTTTATGTTATGTCACTTTTCCCACCTACATTTTCTCATATTTTTTGCAATGGCAAGCTTATGTTAAACACCCACCTCCACACTCCCACATAATTTTATTTGAAATTTACATTATCGTCATAGCTTTGAGCTCTGGTTTAATTGAAAGCAGAGTGAAGGATTGATGCTGGTGGGGGATTGCAGCGTGGGGGACAGGGATTAACAGTGGGCAGGTGGTCCTGGCATGGTTGCCAGTACACAGACCTGGCTGTCATGTGGAGGTGGTGGGGAGTAAATTAGAAAGCTTCGGCTGGTGGGCTGGCTGCTGATTACTCAGACAGGATAAAGAATTTACACCGCTGACTGTAGTAAAACATTAATGTAGGTTTTTTTTTGAGTTTATCTCTCAAATTTCTGTGTGTGTGTGTGTGTGTGTGTGTGTCTACTCCAAAAAATCAATTTAGTAATTTTCACAGAGATGAGACCTGTGAGCCAAAATATCTTGAGAATTTTGTCACTATGTTGAGTGGAAATATAGAGTAAAGTCTCTCAGTAAGAACCAAATGGTTCAAAATCAAAAACACTTATGTGTGGGTTGATAATAATACACGATACAGCGCTCACGGTTTGATACGCTCACAATACATCTAAGGATGTATTTAATGAAGAAAGAATGAAAACAAACTAACATCGCAGTTTTTTTATTTATTCCTTCGTAGTGTAAACTGCAAAAATGAAATCTCCTATCTCTAATCTCTTGTTGCCACAAAACACGGTTTCTTACAATGTTTTCCTTATTGTGAAGGAAAACAGTTCTGTTTATTCTGCAGATGACAGTGTAAAAGAAAGGATATAATAATATAAGGCAATATTTTTCCCCTTAAACTAGAATTTACAATTACATTTCCATTCATTATAACAGATATTCTTCCTAAAATGAGCAGATGCCATTTAACAATAGTCTTTTACATTTTACATATTTTTCCAATTGCAAAAGTAGTGCATTACATTACTCATTTCAACCAAAAAAAGTAATCAGAGTATACTAATGTGTTAATTTGTAGTCTGTTACCGCTAACACTGGTTGTTTGTAGCCTTATTATATCGGCAAAGCTAGCCAGTGTTTTCCAGTTCACTATAGTGAGTCTGTTAAAGTTAATCACCCTTAAAAGTGTTTGGTGAGTTCAGTGAAAACACAACATCTGCTGATGTCTTCACTGCAGGAATGAAACGTGGGAAGAGTCAAGACTTACAGCTGTCACAGATGATGAGGTCTGAAAAATGTTAGCTGTCAGAGAAAATTATTATGCAAGAGGAACAAGAGAGTGAGAGGGATCAACTGGCTGTAGTCACACAGTCAGCTGATTGGTGGTCACTAGCTAAGTGAGCTGTTTACAGACATCTGACTGAACAGAACCTGAAGCAGCCAGATGCTGTTTCACTATCATTTTTTCAGGGTCACGATGTGTATCATTGTGTTTTCTGATTCGCAATGCATCGTGCCATGGTGCAACCCTACTCATGTGTAACTTAAAGTTAAAGAAATCTGAAAATGTAATATGTTGTTGCAAAGACATTGGTAAGATTAGAACAATGAAGTGATCCCAGCAATAAATTCTCCATCATAATTTCTTGGGCAAATAATTTAAACTGTTCCACATTTTGCTTTGAAAGTCTCTGTTTTTCCTCAGTGATTGGAGCCTGATCCCACTTAGAGAATCATTGCCACTGAGCTTCTTCGTTTCTAGGCTGCTCTCTCTAGGGAGCCACACAGGGACTCAGCTGTGAATGTAGGCCAGAGTCGACACACTCTCTCGTGCCAGAATACATACACACTCACCCACACGCGCAAACAATTTATACTGTACATACACTGTACTGTCTACTGTGCTTTCTTAATCCTAACCATCTGCCTCTGTGTCTGTACTCACAGGTCCTCGGTGCAGCTGACAGGAGAACCATCTAGCCAATCAGGAGAGGTGAGGGGTGAGGTGAGGCGAGCCAATCGAAGGAGGAGAGATGTTGGGGAAGGGCAGGCATGTGGCCCCGGCTCTCATGTCATTACTGCTGCTACTGTGGCATGAAGCAACAGCCATTGAGGTCCCACAAGACCGTAAGTCACCCAGCAATCATCAAATCCACTTTAACTCAATATGTTACTGCAAATAGTGATATAAATGCTATCCCAAAAATTCAAACAATTCATTTGGTCAAAGGGAAGTTGGCTGAAATAGATGGCTCAGATAGGATCAGTCGCGCTGTGTCTTGCTCATTCCCACGAGGATGGAGATTTTTCACAGCTGAGACATTGCAGCACAGCTCTTTTCCAAATAATCCACTTTCAACTCCTCAAACGAAATAATATTAGTGCAAATCTTAAACAAAACAAAACTGTAGAGCACATCATGCTTAACTTTAGAGGAGTACACAGAGGGGAGGAGGGCAGCTGCAGGTGCAGTGTGGTTGACACGTTCCTCAGCAATTCATATATTTTTTGACTAGTTGGTCTCAGTTTGGCCCACATTTTGCAATCCTGCCAAAGTATATGGACACACTGGCATTGTCTGAACATACCAGACCTGATTTTAGCATCACAGACCAAACCATTTTTTGTATTATAGGGAGGGAAAGTAAAATGGTTTTTGACCACTATGTCAAGGAGAAGGAGGAAGTTAAAAATTACGTGACTCAGAAACCATACATAAAGTTTTCATAAGTATGTATTTTTGAAAAGAATTATTCCAGCTGATTATTTCAGGTTAGAGGACCCCAGATGCGATTACAATTGGGGTGACACGATTTCACGTTCAGTGCTGCTAGGACTGCTGCAGCCCCATTGATGTGCTGTGTGACAGCATTTTAAACACAATAAGTCAGATGTCAGATGCTAGTACTGGGCTAGTTATTAGATATATTCCATGTGGTATCAGATTTAGCAAAACTTTTTTTGGTTCACATTTTTACAAACTCTTTAAACTGTATACTGCTCACCCAAACTGACACAGAACAAAGACACTGCTCTAATTTGACTCATCAAATTAAAAGCTGATGCTTCTAGCCTTTTAGTAAAAGGGCAGAGAATTTAGGAATTTATTGCAAGTGAGATGTGTTTTGTCCATTATGTCATTTTTGTTGGCATTGTGAGTGAAGATACAGACAGGACAGGAAACATGGTGGAGGTGTATGACATACAACAAAGGTCTCTGGCCTGACTTGAGCAGGGGACGTTGTTGGTGTTCCCAACAACCAATAGCATACCCTGATGTACACTACTTGTTATTATTCTGCAAATAAATGTATTGGGCCTGACTTTCATTTTGACAAGGCTAGGTGAATGAACCCTCATTCTCTGACAGTCTTTTCCTGTCTGTGTACAGTTGAGGCTGTAATCCTTTAAAATGTGAGCTAAAATGGTTTGATAAATCCAACACCATGTGAAATAAAGAGAACTTGGAACACTGTTTATTCTATCACACTGGACATTCACAAAGGAAATTACGTTATCAAGAGCAGAGTAGCACTAGATCTTCCTGAGATGAAGACTAGATGGAGTGTTTGAGCTTTTTGGAAGTCATTCCAAAAGTTTGTATCCATCAATTCCTGTGTCAAAGTTTCTGAACAGCAACCTTATCAAAAACATGGGCATTTACTAGGTATGGATAGATGATATGGAGACACATTGTGCATCTTTAACCTCAGAATCATGAGCTTAACATCATCAGCCTATTGGTTATTAAATGTTGCTGTTGACTCAGCTCTTTTGAAAATGAACTGTATGTATTAACTTACAGCTTAAAGAAAGAAACAACAATAAACCAAATTTTTAACTTTTATCAAACAATGAAAAGCCAGTGGTTTCACAGTAATTTAAGCTTGCTTTCTTTCTTTTTTTTTGAATATGAAACCGTTCCTGGAGCTACTGATCACATTTGTTACATATGCCCATGAGAATAGACTGCTTCATATCTCTTGGTTGTAGTGTGTCACTTTGGATAACGGTGCCCCCCCTCATTGCAAATTCAAAGATGGTAGGTTCTCATTGATTCATGCACATAATGATATATTATATAGATATATCCCCAACACACACGCACGCACGCACACACACACACACCTGCAGCAGTCAGCTGTCAGCTGCTCTGTCTTCTATCTCTCTGCCCCCCTATGGCGCCGTCTCGTGACATTTTTTATAAGCCTGACCTTTCAGCCCTGGACTTGGTCTATTGATTTAAAACACACACACACACACACACACACCATGACTAACAGAAACCATTGGATAATCCCATCTCAATATATTCACCACACTGCGACCAACTGATAGTCAGAAAACTTAATTACTATCAGTTGATCACTTCTGTGCTCTAGAAAGATACTGAACAGTGTGTTCAAAAGGACCCACAAATACAAATACAAACCTTAGAAATACAATGTGCATACACAGTGTGTTAAAGTTGAATAAAGTAGAAAGAAATTACAGAAACGCTTTAATGTCAACATAGAATAAACAGAGAATGTCCTTATTAACTCAAAGACGAAAGCTTTGAATCTAGTCAGGTGATGTCTGGAGCCCACGCCTATAAATTCAGGTTTTTGTAGCATCCTGCAACTAACGTATTTTACAAACTCCATGTCATTGTCTTAATTAGAATAAAGTGCTTCTACTCCAAAAGTTAGTTGCTGTACCTTATTAAAAGCTCCAGATCTTATGTCTTTGTTCTGTCTGAGTTCTAAGCTCTAAATCGACTGATCAATCAACAAATCAACCAATCAATCAAATCTAATTTGCATAGCACCTTTTGTACAGGCTAGTGCATTTCAAAGTGTTTTACTGATGACAGACTGTCCTCCCTTAAAAAACGACCCCATCGGCCATCTGTGCATCAGCTTATTATGACCAATAGTTATGTTTCATTGTTAAGTGACCTCTCCTGATCCTAGTAATTATGGCAGGGACAAAGGAGGAAGTCCACTGACACTGTGTACAGGGTGACAAAGTCTGTCCGGGTGAATAATAATAATAATAATAATAATAAGAAGAAGAAGAACCACCAAAAGACAAAAAAAAATTAATGCATGGAAACCCAGACACCAAATACTATTTTTTTCATTTTTTCAACATTTTCAAGCATCAAAATCAGAATCAAAATCAGACCAAATATGTTTCCAGTACTTCTCAGTGCACTTGCCTACAGTTCCAAAAACTGTATTATTTCATGTTGTTTATTTGCAGCATATGTTGAAAAGTGTGAGTTGAAAAGCCACCAGTGTTCTTATTAAACCTATAGTAAACCTATAAAGACTCCTCCCCCTTGTAGCCCTGTGTCAGAGCTAACAAAGGCATCACAGCTGAGGCGGTGTTTTCAGTAGACAGAAAGAGAAACCCATCCCCCCTCCTTTCCCTATGTCTACTTATCCGCTTCACAGCAAATTGAACTCTTGACCTTTATCAATGAGTGCTTTCCACACATCCCCACGGAGTCACACACACACATGCTCACACACATCTTTCACTCATCTGAGTCATGCACAGATTCTGGCTGCTAAAGAAAAATGTGACACCACCAATCTTACTGAGATTAAATTAAATGAAGTCTGGTGAATATCAACAATGATCTGAAATTCTGTCCACATGGGAAGGAACTGTCTCCTTTCATCAGCACTTTTGAAACATCATGTTCTGGCCTCACAAATACAGCCATGCATGTGAAGCTTTAAGAGCAATTATGCCTCTCAATTATCTCCCCTCTGTTACTAATTGATTATTTCCCAAATAAATAAACAGTATGACATTTTGTCTTCGATGAACAATCTAATGCAACTTGTGTGTTGTCTTTCTCTTCCTCACTGTTCATCCTTTGCTGACATGGGAACCCCTTACAGGTGAGTCCTCAGTCATTGTTTCACTGGTTCACTCTAAAAATCACAGTTCTCTCCTTCATCTCTGTAAAAACTAATATGGATATTTTATAACATAAACTCTGTACAACATAACTGTAAGCTATAACAGTGGTTCCCAACTGGCCTAGCCTCAGAGTCCAGATTTCCCTTAGACATCAAGTCAAAGTCTACACATAGACCAGAATTGTGCCCATTCAGTTTTTTTCCCATTCATCCATTCTTACTTTCAGTGAAAACAAATCTGTAAGGAGGCAGCGCTACCGCTTAAATTTGATTCCACAAAATGTAAACTAAAAGAACTGGGGCTTAAACATCAATGAAATAGGAAGCACTTTAGCAAGAAACATCAGAAACATTACAATTGTAGTTATGATTAATTCAGGCTTTATAGAGCACAAATTATATAGTATAACATGAATATGGTCTAATAGAGTAAGAGGCCAGTATTGCCAGTAGTGCTGCAAATGATAAAGAGAATAAAGATGTTTTCAAACTAGGCTGGTACGTCACACAATATATTTTTACCATTTTGTATTCAGTGTAGGTAACTCAGAGTTGAATATACTTCTCTTGGCAAACAGTGCCTCAACAGCACAGCTCTAGATAGTAACATCTCAAAATAAAGCTTTTTTTTTTGTTTGTTTTGGGAGCCAGGTGGGAACCACTAAGCTATAACATGATAACTCAGTGAATATGCAAATTTGTAACATAGTACTATCATTGTTTTTATGTCTTTAATATGATTAACAATCACATTACAAGTTCTCCATCTGTCTCTTTGTCTCTCTTTGGCTTTACATTGGACTAACAGCAAAGATCCAGCAAGACCGTAAGTGTTTCTTTTTAACATGCCGCCGCTAAGGTTTCTATCCCAACAATTCATTTTATAGCTTGTAGCTCACTGTAATGCTGCAACAGCACATGCTAATGTGACTGTGAATGAGACTGGATGTTACACACTTCATCACTGGTATTTGCAGTTTATTTTGTCCTCTTGCCCCATAGAGGTTAAACAGACTCATACAGTAAATTAAGAAAACATTCTGCCAATGATCAGATGACTCTGTGGGGCACACATCACCACACAGCAACAGTGTACCCTAGGAAACACATTTTGCAGTCGGTGGATTTCTAAAATACACGCCTGTATAAAATCATCAACATTTGTAAATCAGTTGTAAACAGTCAATTATAGATTGTTTGATTATGTTCTTACAGATCATTGGTTATAGAAACAGCCATTAGTATGCATATGTCAGGAATATGTGGGTGGCTGTGGCTCAGGAGGTAGAGCAGTCGCCCACCAGTCAGAAGGTCGGCTCCTCCAGTCCGCATGCCGAAGTATCCTTGGGCAAGATACTGAACCCCAAATTGCCTCCGATGTGTGTCATTGGTGTGTGAATGTGTGTGTCTGCGTTAGAAAGCACATTGTATAGAACAAGTGCTGTATGAATGTGTGTGAATGGGCTGAATGTGATCTGTAGTGTGAAGTGCTTTGAGTGGTCGAAAAGACTAGAAAAGCGCTATATAAGTACAGTCCATTTACCATTTATATCACTTGTGCATTCATCTCAGAGGTCGTTTAAAGAAAGTGAGTCTTTGAGGATCTGGTATGAGCTGATATGTTTAAGAGTATTTATAAGTCTGGTGATATTCTGTGTTTTCTCAAAGCCTGGGTTTTGTCACAACCGAGCATTCTATAAAAATAATCCTATGGTTGCCATAGCAACATAAGATATATGTATAATACAGTGCTATTTCAGTTGTGGATAAGATTAGCTGGAAGAGCTTCAATTACAGAGGGAAACTGTTCTTTCATCTCTGTCCTCTCTGTGAGACAGGAATTCATTCTCACAGTCCAGTCACAGAGCTTTCTACTTGAGAACCAAGTTTCTCCTTTAATCTATCAGGCGGGTGGCTCTCTGAAGTGCTTGTTATCTTGTGTTGTGTGTAAATTACGTGTGGGGTCAGTCAGCTAGAAATGCAAAAAGGCAGAGAAATGTGGTCTCTGTGCTGTGTCTGAACACAGCTGGGGAGTTGGAGATCATGATAAATTTATTTGTTTTATCAGGATGCAAAGAAACTTCAGGCTAATATCATTGCCTTTTATTAAAAGTAACAATTAACATATCCAGCTAACAAGTATGTGTGTATCAAAGCGTGATATATCTTATGCCTCTATTGTCTCCAAAAACTATTAAAAACACATCAGTGAGCCACACTGTTGCACTGGGTGAAATGTTTTTTCATCACCATGAACACACACACTTGGAATATACACTTGCTGACCAAATGTATTCTAATTATTGACAACCAGTTAAACTCCAACAAGATCCACTTGAACACTTAATTTGAAATTAAAAAATAACTCTGTTGAGCTATTGAAAACCCATGTTGTCAAGAAAACACAAAGCAGCACTGTGTGTGTGTGTGTGTGTGTGTGTGTGTGTGTGTGTGTGTGTGTGTGTGTTTATGACTGTGTGTATGTTCATTATCTGTACACAACCTCATTTCTGTAACCTTCTCTTTGTCTCCCCCCTCCTCCCACAGTAAAGCAGCCTCCCACTATAGTCAAACAGTCAGTGAAGGACTACATTGTCGACCCCAGAGATAACATCATCATCGAATGTGAGGCCAAGGGCAACCCAGTGCCAACGTAAGCAGTACACACACCTACACACACACACACACACACACACACACACAATGCCATCAGAGTGCAGACTTTTAAACTCCAATATCGTTCAAGCTCCAAAATGTCCTACACTTTTTGACTACGCTTGCCTGGGAAATGCACACCTTTTAAACTATTGGTAATACAGTCTCTCTGTTCAAATTTCCAGTCTCTAAGCATACAGCAAGATAACCCTGATGACATCATCTGTCACAGAAAACATTGTACAATTGTTTTCATAGACTATAGATGTACCCCTTATAATTTAAAAACAGGCTGAAAAACTCACAGGAAGACTGATGTGACAACTTGGCAAACCTCAGGCTGCAGACTGTCTGCTCCAATCAGACACAGTATGAGTGTAATCAGGGAAATGCAGCACAGCTGAGGACAAAGCAATCCAGGGAAGATTCATGTGATGCAGAACGGGGGCCAGTCACGACACATTTTTCTAGCCCCCTCTTTTTCTCCTTCCCACTGTCTATCATTCATTGTTTTCACTCAAGCCCCTTTGTCTCTCTCTGTTTTTATGTCTCTCCTCTGCTGCCTTTTGTCACCCTGGTCTGTCTGTCCTTGGTGTCTCCTCGCCCTCCCCTCTCCATCCACCCCTGTCTCTCTGTAGCAGTGAGAGTTATGAGGAGTGACAGTGCCACTCAGATGCAGTCTCCTGCCACTTTGCCCTCCTCTGTCTGTCACTCACACACACAATAACACATTTTTATCTTACCCACCCTTTCTTCTTCAGCGACCCCCTTCCCCTTCAGACAAGTAGTGTCTTGCCCCAAAGCTCCTCTGCTGCCCTCTAACAAACCTGTAAACTCAGTGTGACACCTGTCTGGCTGCCCTGTATAGCCACAGCCTGACAGGTGGTCTGCTGTGCTTTTCACTGCTCTTTCTCTGCTACCCTCCATCTCATCCTTCCATTAGGCAGGCAATGCTTGGCAGCTTTGTTTAGTTAGTATATTTCAAATCCAATCCTACAAAGGCAATCCTACATACTTTATGTAGGAAAATGCAATAAAAACCAGGATAAAATCAGTTGAGACAGAATAAAATGAGATTTTATAGAAACAGACAAAAATAATAGTAGCACAGTAATAGAGTAAAGGAAATAGAAGTAGAGAAAAGAATCAATCAATGGCACAGTAAAACAGCTGAGATTTTGCAGGAGGTGCAGTTGTGTGATGTCTCAGATGGAGATGGGTCAGGGGTTTGAATGTGGGTTTATTAATCCTACAGTAAAACACACCCAGGTCGTATAACACATCAAGATTTCCAATATGATTTTTCATCTGTATAACTCTGGAATCAAGCTAAGCAATAACTTTTATTCTTTCCTTCTTGTTGCAAAATAGAGTGATTTATGTCAAGCCTCTATTTAATTGAAGGAAATGTATTTACATCCATTGATAAAGTCTGATAAATTTGAGTGTCATCTGTGTAGCTGTGATGAATCAACTTTGCGGTACTCCACCCTGGGTACTCCACAGTCCACACACATAACACAAAAGAGACTAAATGTATTCATACAAGGAACACAGAAAAGATGTTATCAGCATCTGTGTTTTAGGTCCTAATAATATTGAAATAACTAAAACAAACCAAACCAAAAAAGCCCATACCCACCTACGCCTTATGGTTATCCCTTGGCGCAGAAGTGAAAGAATAAATAGGTAAACAATCAAAATAGATGAGAAAAAAACACATACTCACACATAATAGTCTCTAGTCTGATCATAAGATGTCCATGGGGTATGCACTCTAACTCTATAAGAAGTGGCAGGCTAGATTTATCTAGGTTAATATTGCTACATAAAGTCTATGGACATCTGCTGTGGTATTCAGGTGTTTTTAATGTTTTGTCCACCCCATTCATAGAAATAATGGTAGGCCGCATAGCTGACACACCTCTCTGTATACAGTTCAACAGCACCTCACACACTGCATCCTCCAAACTGATCATACAGTTGGATCAATTCTAAAACTAAAACAATTTAAACAAATTCTGAACACTATAACCTTCATGAAGGAGGATTAATTACAAGACTGTTTTATAAGACTGTATTAGTTTTAGCTAGGTGGGACCTAATAAACTACAAACTAAGTGTCTGTTTGTAGTCTGTTGTATGCACAGGCTGCAAAGTACCTGACTGTGTAATGCTCTTCATTTTAATAGTTTTATCATATATCATTATTATTACCATATACCATGTTTTACTCCTCCCCTTCTCCCTTTTAAAAATGTAACACAGTAATGTTTGCTCAAGGTACTTACCTACACACAGACGCAAAGACACACACTGGGTTTCCAGTGGTTACATCAGTGGGGGTATGACCAGCTCAGGACAGTGGCACATTGTTTATTTGGAGACACATCGGCTTTATGTAAGAACACACACACACACACAGTTACACAACCTCACAATAAGGCACTCTCGGCCACTCTCCCATGCACACGTACTGGCTCTGCCCCTTCCCAGGACAGGCATTGTGCTCCAGTAATACACCCGGTTGACTATTCATGCTCATGAAACATTCAACGAAAGGGATCGTTCATTTATTCACTCTCAGTCAGCCTCTCGCTACGCAACACACACTGGTCTCTGGTCTCCAGTGCTTCAATAGTGGCCCATTGCTCAGGCTCAGTGATGTGTTGCACCTCAAACATGCCCAAATCAACTGTAGCTTGCTTAAAAAAGACAGGAAGCATCTTTTGTAAATCCACACTCTGTACTAAAAATAGGGGCAAGTTATGTAAGCATATTCAGAGTTCTTCACTAATCAGGGAGCCCTCTGGAAGCAACACATGGAACAGGATTAAGCAACAGCACTGTTACATATAGAGCATGTGGTGTGGTAGATTTTTGTGCTGCTGTCATGTTCCAGTTGATTAATATAAGATGGCAACCACAGGACAAGCAAAGGAGTTTTCCAGGTTTTGAAACAATTAAGAGTCCATTTTAACAAGGTGATAACCCAGTGGGCATTTCCTCTTGTCAAAATAATGCTTCTCTTGCCTTCACTGACTCCTCTTAAACAAGAGCATTGGTTTCATTTCTGATATATAATACTATTGCTGACTGTTTTGAAGCATGCATTAGGTTTAAGACTCATTTTCTACCTTGAAAGCCTGTTCCAAAGTTTCTTTTTGGTTTCTTTTTTGATTTTTTTAAGAAAGTCAGTTTGCAGAGATAAAACATTTTACTAAGCCAGACATTGTAAAGTCTCTAATAAAGTCTCAAATCCATGAACAGATAAAGCTTGGTTGCCAGAAAAAAAAAAAAAAAACTAATTTATTCAGTCACTTTTGCTCTGCTGTTTTTCAAGTGGTGCTATTTTACCTTTGATAAAATATTTCCTGGAAATGTTTCAAATTAAAATCCTTCCAAGAATGGGAGAGGTTGAACTGCTAGGAGGATTTTAATGTGAAATAACTATACATAACTTTTAATTGATAGTACCTTAACAGTGCTTAGAAAATGGCAAAATTGAGGAGATCAAGGCGACTGGTGACACATAAAGAGGAAAACGGAATGGGCTTCAGTTCCAGGGAACAAAGTTATAATGGTAACTCTCTGGCTCTTTGTTTTGTGGCTCAGGTTCTCATGGCGAAGGAACGGGAAGTTTTTCAACATTGTAAAAGATCCTAGGGTGACGATGCGAAAACGCTCAGGAACCCTGGAGATTGGTTTCCGTAGTGGAGGACGACCAGAAGACTATGAAGGAGAGTACCAGTGTTTTGCCAGCAATGACCATGGAGTAGCTCTGTCCAACAAAATCCTGCTCCGGGTCTCAAGTAAGGACATACAGACACAAGTAACTCATAATATTTGTGTACACATTCAAATGTCATCATAGGGAATAAAGAATTGGTTTCAATGTATTATGGTTATGGAAGAACACAGAAAGATAGATAGAAGAAAAAGGAAAGCAAATTTTGAAGAAATTTAAATATATTTTCTTAAAAATGTCATGTATCATCTTTTTCTCTCTTTCCCCCTTCTCCTCCTCCTTTCCTTCTCTCCTGTTCACCTCCGCTTCTCCATCCTCCAGAGGCTCCTCTGTGGCCTAAGGAGGTGTTGGAGCCAGTAGTGGTGACTGAAGGCTCCCCGCTGGTTCTACCCTGCAACCCCCCGCCAGGCCTTCCTCCTCCGTTCACATTCTGGATGAACAGTGGTAAACACCAAATACACACAAATACACTGAGTATTTCTCCTTGCTAATGGAATTCTGTATTTTATCTGTGTGTCTTTGTGCTAATTTTCTGTGTACTACCTGATAAAAATAACACTACCAGCTTTTATTAGGTGCAATTTTATGTAAAGTGAACTGATACATTTGGGCTTTTTTTTGTGGTGCAGCAGTTTTATATTTACTGGTTTTTACACCAAGAGTTAAATCATGACTCCTTTTTACATTCCATACACCTCAAATGCAACTTTGCCACTCAAAATTGAGCACCTATCTAGCTTGGAGACTTAGATCATTCTTGGGGATACCTTGGTTGAATAACCCTGATAGAAACTTGAATAATGTGTATTAAAGAACACTACCGAGTACCTGAGAAATTACCTTAGATGAAAATGTCAACTAATTTCATTTTAACAAAGGTTTCCTTTCTCAGTTATACAAATAGAATAGTCACCTTACGTGAACTTTCCCCACTCAGTGAACAGCCTGAATGACTCACAATTGTATTCTCTCAGATCAACCACAATAAATCATATCAGCTTGTCATATAGGCCAGACACTGTAACACGCCAACGCCTGATAAGGACTGTTGGCTGGCTGCTGATTGGTCCCGGGGCACTTTCTTGACAAACATAAGGCTCATATCAGAGTGTGGCTGGCAATCTGTCTGGACGTTTATGTGGGGGTACTGCAAGTTAACATTTGCCTGTAGTGACTGTAGGATGACACATCACCAAGGTTACCAGAGCTAACTTGAACAATTATACATGAGAATATAAGCAATCAGCCTAGAGTTTGGCATTAAAGGGATCTTTGCTTCTACATTTTAGTAATATATTTTTAGTTCAGTTGGTGGTGGTAACATGAACAACAGAGGAGTACATGATGACCTGAACTAAAATCAAGAAACAGTACACTTCCACTGCAGAGGATGTGTGTGGTTAGAGTCATAAATATATAATCTACAACCACGCTAAAATACACTCAATATTCAAATCAATTATTGGCTGAAAGGCATGTATATACAGTATATATACACCCTTATTAATGCAGTCATCTAGCCAGCCAATTATATGGCCGCAGTGCAATGCATACAATCACGCAGAGACAGTTAATGTCTCAACAGTCTCTAGAGTTTACTCAGAATGGTGATGAGAGAGGTCAGAGGAGAATGGGCAGACTGGTTGGAGCTGACTACAGTAACTCAGATAACCACTTTTTTACAATCGTGTTGAGCAGATAAACATCTCAGAATGAACAACATGTCCAACCTTGAGCTGGATGGACTACAACAGCTGAAGACCACTTTGGGTTCAATCCAGTAGAGCACCTTTTGGATGTGATAGAACAGGAGATTGGAAGCATGAATGTGCATCTGACAAATCTGCAGAAATTATGTGATGCAGTTATGTCAACATGGAGCAGAGTCTCCAACATCTTCTGGAATCCATACCACAAAGAACTGAGGCCGTTTTTAGAGAAAATGGAAGTTCTAGCCAGTATTAGCATGATGTTCTAAGTAAAGTGCTTGTGAGTGTAAAAGCATGATATAGTCCTACTTAATTAAAGGGTTACTTAAGTAATTTAGTATTGCACTTCACTTCCATAAAGTTGTGGGACTTTTATAGCAAAGAAATGCTGGAGCCTACACATAATGCAACTGTTTTTTAATTAGTTGCATCAACAATTACATAGCTGTCCCCAGGAAATTTCCCAGGAGACAAGGAAATTACAGACCCATGAAATAAAGTATGACTTCAAATTTTCCCAACAAACATAATGTGTGTCCATCATCTCGTCTTCTTTTATCTCTTGTCCAATGGGAAGGTTCCTCAAATTTAAGTTTAACATTTAAACTGCAAATCCATGTCTTTGGCTCAGTGCTTTTGGAAAAGAAATGGTTAATGGCAACGTGTAACTACTTGCCATTGGTGATGCTTCAGTTTTTAATAGCTACTGTGCAAAATAGTTCATGTGGTTTTTATTATCCCTTTTTCGTTTCCATTTTGAATTTCTCTCTGTCCTCTTGTGTCTTCTAGCTATGACTCCAATCCCTCAGGATAAGAGAGTGTCCATGGGTTTGAATGGAGACCTCTACTTTTCCAATGTTATTGCCCAAGATGCTTACACAGACTACAGCTGCAATGCTCGCTTCCTCTTCACACACACCATCCAGCAGAAGAACCCCTTCACACTTAAGGTTCAGACCAGTGAGTAGACAATACACACACCTGGATCCCATATTGATTTCTGAGTTATGCCCTCAAATACTCACAAGTTAATACAGTCATTAATTTAACTGAATACTGAACCTAATACAGCAACAGTATACAAACTCTGTGGTGGAGTTCTCTCTTCATGTTTGTTTTTTGATGGCATACCAGTCGAATTCAAATGGAATATGACACACATCTAGAAGTGATGTAATGACATGACATGGCATGCATGAAATCTGTGATATTTTCTCAGGTTGCTGGAGAAAAGTGAGGACATGAAATTTTGGATTCTCTCAATGTAATGTGAAATCTTTTCTGTCAGCTTTGCTCACAAAACCTCAACACCACTATGTAGGGGTGTAACGATTCAATCAACTCATGATTCGGTTTGATACTCAATACAGAACTGACGTTTCAATACACTCACAATACATCTAAGGATATATTTAATGAACAAAGGATGAAAACAAACTAAATCTTAGTGTTCTTATTTATTCCTTCTTTGTATAAACTGCAAACATAAAATCTCTTGTTTCCACAAAACCAATATATATCCAATTTCTTAGTGTTTTCCTTACTGTAAACTAAATTCCAGTCAAAATGTAAAAATAAAAGCTTTCTTATTCTTCAGACCACAGTACAAAAGAAAGAATAATGGTATTGGCTGTAATATAAGGCAATGTTTCTCCCCTGGAAGTAAAAATGGATTATGTCTCATTGTATTTGACTACACAGTTTTGAATGAGATGAATGTTACCATTGTAACTACAGTATTTTAAAGTGTTGCATTAATGGTTTTTTGTAGCCTTATTATGTGGCTAGGATAGCCAATGCCGTCAGTCCGTCTATAGTGAGTTTGTGAGTAAGAGACAGATCAACTGGCTATAGTCACACAGTCAGTTGATTAGTGGTCACCAAAAAAGTGAGCTGTGTACAGACATCCAACTGAACAGAACCAGAAACAGCCAGAAACTGTTTCATCGTCAGAGGCTGTGTAAAGATAAGACAACAGCAGTTCAAATCCATTCACTTTAATTTTCACCTTCACTTTTGTTTTCCCAGTCTTGTTTTAACACATTGCAATCTCTCACAGAAGTGTAAAGGATTACTTCACACACAGCGCTCAGTTCATCAGTCACATTGCGATACATTTTTCTAGCATCACCATTTCTGAATCACAACACATCGCGCCATGGTGCATCGTTACACCCCTGCCACTGTGTACCATCACGCTCTCTGTATGTTGTCTGTGAGCGAACTGATGATCAACTATGTGTACCTGTGTTTTCAGAGGAGCCGTATAATGACACATCTTACAATGCCACTGACCCCTATGGTGGTGAGTCACTTCCTGTCAGGACAGCTTCGCTTCCTGTCCACCTGCTTAGTCATGTTAGCAATGTGGCTAGCACACTAACCTGCTGGCCATCCACTGACCTCAGACTGATCTTGAACACTATCCTAACCTCCTAACTGCTCTCTGCAGGCATAGAATTTGCTCTATGGTTTCATGTGGAAAAGTGAGAATGGGTTGTTGTATTTCTTTTAAGACATAAATTTTTCATTATAGTTTTTTGGATTGAAGCTGTTTGAACAGAGAATTGGACAGAGAATGAAATCACAAAATTGACATGCCTTCAGCATGTCGTCTGGAGTTTTATTCTTGTCTTGGCAAAAACTGCATTTAGATAATTTAAAAAAAGAATCAAAAAAGCATTTCTACTCAGGATCATAAAACCTAGTCAAGAGAAGATACTGCTACATGAGAGTTGTGAGCTACAGAATTAGAAAGTGCTTGAATTGTTGTTTCTTGCATACTAGTCAAATTAAATGTGATGGGTCATACTGCCAAGTATTTACTCTTAGCACAGGTGACATTAGGAGTGTCGGATTCCTAAAAGGTGCATTAGTTCAGAGAATGGTGCGTAACAGTTTCTTATATAAGTAGTTATTATTGGTATGGCTAGTGGAGTAAAGTAAACAGAGATTATAGCTGGGCTACTGAGGCATTCAGATGAAACTGCAAAATCAAGCCAGTGGGGACAGCCACAGTCTATAGCCTAAGCAGATACAATGTCTTAGGGTCCAGTAGATTTATGACTGCATATCCTGATACCCAGCATTTCCAGGATTAACATTAATCCTGGAAATGCTAACCCAACATTTGCCACATTTTACTGTTTTTTTTTTTTTATTTATTATTTTAAATTATACAATAAGCAGGGGAGTATAAATTGCCTGTAGGTGTGAATGTGAGTGTGAATGGTTGTTTGTCTCTGTAGATCAGTCCAGTGACAGACTGGTGACCTGTCCAGGGTGTACCCCACCCCTCACTCAGCGTCACCTGGGATTGGCTCCAGCCCACCAGCGACCCTCTAAAGGATAAGTGGTATAGATCATGGATGGATGGATGGACAATAAGCAGGGTCCACAGGAGATTATTTTCAGTTCCATAATTCACTTCCAATACCTTATTTAAAATGCACCAATTATCTGGCCTACATTGATCTTAATTGAATTTGTCATTTAACTACAGTATATACTCAAATCACTGTCTGAAAAAAGGAGTTTAAATGTCAAAAACTGGTGTGACTAGTCTAACCTTGATACTAATATGCACTCACACAGTCGAAATAAATGTTCATCTAATTTAGTCTATAATCTGTTCATTTCACCTTTCAGTCGGTGTTAAATGATCACATGTAATGAATAAACATATAACAATTAGAACACAAATTACCCTTAATTAAACTATATGGCACAGAGAGAATTAAATCTGTATATTCATTATGGCACGCACCTATTGAATGAGCCTTAGCTGGAGGGAACAGATCACAGCGAAAGCAGCAGCATATGTGGCATTGAGTGAGTTGGGGTGGGGTGTGTGGGTGTGTGTGTGTGTGTGTGTGTGTGTGTCCAGGAGTACGTGGGATATGTCCCTGAGGGAGAAGATGCTCCCTCTGTCAGACTAAGCTTACGGCCCAGTGAGACTGAAGATACCGATGAGGCTCTAGCACTGGAGGATTAGGTCACATGATGAATATTCAGTCTGGATTCACGCTGTGGTCATTAATAGTCATGTATTTATGGAAATAAGAGTTGCCACCTCCCACCTTTGCTCTCATACATATTTGTATGTTAGTGTGGGGAAGTGATGGGGACGGCTGTCGAACACACATGCACGCGTGCTAGCTACTTTTCTACCAATCTCTATCAAATGCACTCAGAAGTAAAGACCACAATTCTGTCTTTTTTGTGGATGGGAAGGAGTCTAAGGCTCCAGTGCATCCCGAGCCCTGCCAGCATTATCAGTAAACTGCTCTCTGTATCGCCTTATCTATCCACTATAATGATTGTGTACCTAAGCACTTTGGCATTTGTTGCCACTGACCCTCAATGCCTTCGTCTGTGTGTTTCTTCCTATTGTCATTGTTCTTCTCCTCCCAGTGTCACTAACAAAAATAGATCCTCCTCATCCACTCCTGTGTGTTTGCTGGCCATTGGAGAAGCTAACCACTGACAGATGCTTTAATCCCATACAGATCTGAATCACAAAGGAGGCTAATGCTAATTTAATCCCACACACTTCTCAGCGGGCTGTAGCTCTCTGCTGACTGAATTCGGTGTCTGCAGCATTTGTTCTGAGATTGGAGCATATTGGAAATGTGCTGTTTAGAAGTCTAAGGATCAAAGATTCAGAAAAATGAGTCTGTATTATAATAAGCAAATTATTTATTTTTTTAACCAGTTAAGTCAGTGGTGAAGTTGCAAACAATGAGTTGTTATCAATTAATTATCATTTACAGTGCTATATAGAACTGGATGAAGTACAAGATAAGCCCTAGCCTTCTTGGAGAATAGAACAGAATAGAATAGAACAAACTTTGTCTGTCACAATGAATGTTGGATACTGTAAGAATGATTTTAACATCACTTACTGTGTCCATCAGTTGCATGTTTGTATCATGCATGAAGGCAGCCACATGCACAGATTGAACCTAAAAAGTTCTTAAGCCTCTAACTTCTTGCCCTTAAACTTGAAAAGTACCCTCTTTGCTTGTTCTAATTGTGATAGGTATTTCTGATCTGATCTGAAATGGATATTATAACACGTCATTTCCTGTTGCCAGTAGGTGGCACTGAGACTATTGCTGAATACTAGTAAGTAGATGTGTTCAGGCCTTGACTTTTATCAAACGTGAAGTTTGGAGCAGTTTGGGCTGTGTCTGTATCATAATTCACTGTGCCCCCATGGACAGGCTGCTCTGTGAAAACTCAAAAGCTTCACAATTTCACATTGCAATATTTTTTCATTTAGACTGACCAGACTTGAAATTGATCTGATGTTAAAGTACAACACTTGGAAATGGGAAAAATTGTACAATAAATTCAAAATGACTTCCTGTTGGGCTTAGGGCATGGTTCCTGTTGGCTTTTTTGTACGTCTCCCAATGTTACATGTGCCTACTGAATTTCAAAACATTGGGACCATTTTGGCAAATCCATGAACAACACCAATAAACAATACCAAGTAAAACTTTTCACAGGTCTGACTCATGCAAAGTTTCATGACTTTTTGAGCACCTTTGCCCCCTCAAAAATGCTATTCATTTCAGTTGAGAACAATAATAATAATAACTGAGCTGAACTCTGTTTTTTATTAATTTATGCTTAAATGTCTATTTATAAATCATTTTCTACTTTTTTCCAACCAACTAAAGCAAAACTAATGCTATACTATTTCACTAAATGTGCTTGTAGGTCTTTATCATCCCTCCTCCTTCCCAGTCATTGAATGATGTGTGTGGATTATAAAAGGCCTTACAGTCTAAAAGCCACCCTCAAAGAAAAAACAAGGTTCTGTTCCAAAGGGTCTAGTTTTGGCAAGGCAACCACTTTGTTGCCACAAAGGCTTAATGCCTTAGCCAAGCCCTACAGAAAGTTTAACATGGGGCTGAAGACTAATGCATCAACTACATGACCCTAATATATACTCGATTTTGATGTTGAACTAATCTCATTACAGCAGAAAAACTGGACAAGTTTTATCAGCTGCTTTATTTAAGATTTTAATGGCAACCACTGCCACCTCTGCTCCTCTGGCAAACATAAAGCAAGATCAATGACCCTGTTGTTGTTTCTGCATCTCTTAATGTCCTCCTGTGAGAGAAACCAGAGAGAGTTAGACCTGTTTACAGGAAACTTGGCCTCACTACAAACTGCAGAGAGAGCCAAAGCCTGGTGGAGATGGAACACAGCCACAAGGAAATGATCAGAGTAATAGTGTTAGATCTACGTGGCAGTGCCCACAAAGGGGATATTTAGCTCCTTGTAGGAAGTGAGTCATACTACAAAAATAAACTGTAATGGTCTTGGATTAGATTCTGAATGTGTTTGTGTGTATTAACCGCTCCTCATTCCTCGTCTGTAGGCCGGAAAGTAGCTGAGTCTACGCCGACCTTCCTCTCACCGTCAGGCAGTGAGAGTTCCAAAATGGTGCTACGAGACGAGCAACTACTGCTGGAGTGTATTGCTGCTGGACTGTGAGCTCACACACACACACACACACACACACACTCCAGTAGTGATTGTAGTACCATTGAATAGCACCAGGATAATTATCAAAACACAAGGTCAGCTTCTCTTTCTTAACTAAGAGAACCACATTTTGTTTTCTCAAGACTAACCCTTTATTAAAAGAAGACATCCTCATTATCCTAAGACAATAGAATGATATATGATCTTGAGATTATAATATTAAAAAATGTAACCGTGGCTGCTTGTACCTTCCAACAAGAAAATAAATGCGAATTCATAGTCTTACAGACATGATTTTTAAAAAATGACCAAAGAAGGATGAGCAAGAATGTTTGTTTTTTGGGCTTAGTTTGTAGTTATTTCCTCACCTGTTAACAGTATCTGTAACTGGTCCAATTAGCCATAACATGTCACTACAATTTACAAAGTTACTTGTGAAAAATGACTTCTGATTGTGTCACTCCTCCCTCACAGACCCACACCTGCCATCAAGTGGTTTAAGAAGGGCGGGGACCTTCCTGCACAGAAAGTGAAGTTAGAGAACTTCAACAAGACCCTGAAGATTGTCAGTGTGTCAGAGGAGGATGCTGGGGTGTATGTATGCATGGCCAACAATCATTTAGGCAGCATTCGCCACTCCATCTTCGTCCAAGTGAAAGGTGAGGAGGTCATGATTATGTGTTTTTATAAATATATTAACTTGTGAGTGAGTTCATCCTGCTAACCTCACTGCCTGTGTTCCACAGCGGCTCCTTACTGGCTGGACAAACCTACAGATCTGGTGCTAGCCCCAGATGAGAATGGGCGCCTGGTGTGTCGGGCCAACGGCAACCCTAAACCTAACATTCAGTGGCTGATAAATGGACAGCCTATAGATAGTAGGTGTAGCTTTTCTTTTTTCTTTCTTTCTTTCTTTGCTGTCAGCCAGTAAGATAACAGGATTGTTAGCTAACAGTTGTAAAAATTTTAATGTCTATGTATTCTAATATTAATATCATAATATTATCATTGATTATTGATCATTTAGCTCGCAAGTTTTTAACATTACCGTGATTAATTACAAAACTAATTTTACACATTATTACACAGATTGTCAGAAATGTGACATTCATTCATTTTATGCTAGTATTATTGTGTCATTATTACGATTATTATTATCTATGTATGTGACTGGTGAGAGTGACATGTTTAATTGAGGAGCTGCCCTTCACATTTGTGATATCTTTTCTGTAATGTCTTAACCGCCTGTCTGTTTGTCATCCTATTCCCTCTTCCTCCTACCCCAGGCTCTCCCCCCAACATGAACAGAGAGGTGTTGGGTGACACCATCATCTTCCGCTCGGTACAGATGGGAAGCAGCGCTGTCTATCAGTGCAATGCTTCCAACCAGCATGGCTACCTGCTAGCCAATGCCTTCGTCAGTGTGCTTGGTGAGACATAGAGTGGGAGGTCAATGTCAAAAGTTAACAGAGCAGTGGGAGTTGTATACATCTGTATGCCTTAGCCTCGCTCTTCCCCAAGTCCTAAAATCAAAACATTGTGTGATATATGTAGAGTCCTTGTCAGTTAGGAAATGGTAAAGGTGTAATCCAGTATCTCTCTCCCTGTAGACATGCCTCCGAGGATGCTGGGCCCTAAAAACCAGCTGATTAAAGTCATCGAGAACAACCGCACCTTCCTGGATTGTCCATTTTTTGGTTCCCCTCTGCCAGAACTACGCTGGTGAGCACCGATTGTTTTTTGTGTACTTGAACCCAGAAACATCGGCTTTCACATCATCCTTCTCCGATGCTTTCAGGTGAATATTTTCATTATTTTTACCCATGTCCATGTGTTTTCTCCACGTGTGTAGGTTTAAGAATGGACAGGGCAGTGGGCTTGATGGAGGTCAGTACCGTGTTTACATCAACGGCACCCTGGAGATCAAAAGGGCCCGAGCAGAGGACGAGGGCACCTACACCTGTGTGGCGAACAGCATCCTGGGCAAGGCTGAGAACCAGGTCCGCCTGGAGGTCAAAGGTCAGACATTATGTAGCTGTTGCACTTAGACTCATAATGTCCAAACTCACAATGAACCTGAGAAGTAAAATAATAATCATCAATGATTTCCTTTCCTTGTGCCAAACAGCCTGCACTCTTGGTTTATATGCAAACACCTTGTGCCTTTTAATTAAGTGCCTCATCTTCTATTTACTAACAAACAGACTTGTATTCAAACTGCATGTGCTGCAAAGATATCTATCCCAGCATTCAATGTAGTGCTGGTGGGGTGTTGGATGTACACAGCAAAGGACTTGTGGCGGTACATTTTCTAAAATTGACCTGCCAACTGAATTCTAAGTTAAGTTACCTAAGCCCGGTGGAAGATTTTGTTCACAGTCATTAGTCTTACAGTCTAACAGTCATTTTACAGTGTAGGACCATGTTACATCCAACTCTATGATGTCAGTCATCTGACACAATTTTACCTTCCACTGATATTCCTACATGCATCTAAATGAGTGAGTTAATATAGCATGTGTGCGTGTGTGTGTGTTTATCCTCACCGACTCATCCAACTCAGAGCCAACTCGCATAGTTCGAGCCCCCGAGCACCAGTCAGCCATCAGGGGCTCCACAGTTCGTTTCGACTGTAAGGTGAAGTCTGATCCCAGCCTGCCTGTCACTGTGGCTTGGACGAAGGATGACAAGCCTCTCAATCACGGATGGAGGTAATGGCACTTCAAGGTAGCCTTAACTCTTAAAGTACTTGATACATCTGGAGGGTCAAAACACCACGACCATATCAAAAGTTTTAAATGAAAAACATCCTTATCCAAACTACAAGTCAATGTAAAGCTTTCATTTTAAAATCAGTAAATCATTACCACATCTGTAGCAGTAAACTTATTTTTCATACGCCACTGACAGTTTTCTCTCAAAACAATTTAAACTCGGCATTGAAGATTCAGTTGGTGTCTGGTCTATTGTGCTTTTGTGAAGTTTTCAGATTAAATGTTAAACTTAATGCACATACACTTTTTAATACAACCTGGTAATCCAGTTACTCACTTCAGAGATAAAGAAAATGATGATGTCCAGCAGTTTGTGTACTCTCACTATTGTCTTGTTGGGAAGTGGACTAAAAACACATTACTTTGTCTTCTTTGAGCAATCCACACTTAGTAATTATTTTAGAATCTTTGTTTCTTGCCTTAGAGTTATAAGCTCAGTACCTTTCAGATATGTTTTACCAAAACAAACAAACAAACAACAATGAACAAAAATGCCCTGTATTTTAGGAATTCAGTCGGCTCATAAGTAATTACAACCGTCTTTCAACAGAAACATAAATTTTCTTCCAGTATTAAGTGTAAAGTTGAAAAAAGAAAGGTACCAAGGATACTGTGCTGCTGTATACTGAATACAGTAACCTCCAGTCGTTTGTCTCTGTGTCTCCCAGGCTGAAGAAGGACGATGAGTCGCTGACCATCCCCAATGTGAATGAGGGTGATGAGGGAGCATACACCTGCACTGTTAAATCTGAGATAGACCAGGACTCAGCTTCAGCCCGCCTGACTGTGTTAGGTACACTCACATACACAAGAGTGCTGGAACACATCATTTGCTTCAGTTTACGTATCAACACTAGATAATTACCCCATTGAACCATTTAAAATGTTAATATTACTTGTTTGTTGAATGTACTAAAGGTTCAGTATATATTAGTATATATAACATTGTCCAAGTAATAGTAATATTCCTTACTACCCTCCTTGTTTCACGTCTTTACAAGTCAGACACACACTAGTAGTTCTTAATGTTAGTGTTTTATATTCTAGAAAGTGTTTTTCTTGACACTGTACTATTTTTCAGCTCTGTCTTCAGATGGGAATCATGCATGTTTTATTGTTGATGCTGTTTACTAAATACTTACCTAGCTCAGCTTTAACTCTTACTTACTCCTACTGATTCAGCAGTTTGGTTGCAGCGTACTGGGATAGAGTAGTGCTGTGTGTGAAAGTGCTATAGTAACACTAACAGTACTGTAGACTCTGTTTGAGCATCCTTTGTGAGCACTGATTTGACATGAGATACTTTTGCATTAATGACAGTGAATCACAGAAATAAACCACTCTATTTTGTAACAAATTAAAGAATAATAATTCAACAGACTATTAAATGAAATATTGCAGTAGTGCAGTACATTTCATTTGAGCCTAGAGAAGTCTCACACCTTGAGAAATCTCTTTAAATTTCTGCATCATTGTACACTTCACAAATGTTTTGAGATTATGGACATATCTTCAGAAAACTGGCTTACATCTTTGATAGATATAGCAGACACTGATGCCAAAGTCTCATCTGTAAAAACATTGCTTGCATCATTGTGTCAAACTGCAGTGAAGTGAGGCTGACTAACATTAATATAATGTGTTCTAAATGACATGTTAACATCTGTGCTCCCTTGCTGTTGATTGGCTGGTAGATTAACCTGCAAACTCTAACCTTATACTCACTTCCTGGTCCTTGACCCCGCCCCACAGAGAAGCCTCCTCAACCCCTCAGTCTCTAGTGCCTTGCCTCCAGGTAACACACGGCTCGCATGGAAATCTTTGTTTTTCTTTTCTTTCCCTATTCTGTCTTTATGCTTATTTTGTCTTCTTAAGGTCTCATTTTTCATTGCCTCTGTCTTAACTTGTTCCTCTGTTATATTATAATTAATCATATTTATTATAGTTAAAATGTTATTATGTGCCAAAGATTCTTTTTCTCTGTGTGTGCTTGAGAAGAAAGACAAAGTGATTTTATATGCATGCACCATAATCCATCCTGTCAAATTATTTAATTTCATGTTAAGTCTGAAAATGTCTGTTCAGCAAGTTGTTTGTTACTTAAAATTGAAGAACTGATCATGAAAATAAATGGCACTGTGCAGCACGAGTGACATGTTTTGCAGCATGCAGCATGGTGTGTCTACATCTATGTGTTTGCCATGGGAGGCTAAGGTTAGGTCATTCCATGTTTCTCTGCAGACCGTCCAGACCCTCCCATGGATCTGGATCTGTCAGACCCAGCAGCCCGCAGCGTTCGCCTCACCTGGATCCCTGGAAATGACCACAGGAGCCCTATCACAGGTCAGTGTACGCTCACTCCTCATGTACTCTCTCACTTCTTCTGGACATCCTGGAAGGATAAATTGCCCTTATTTTGCAAAAATTTTGTCTTGTGTTACAAGTTTGATTATATATCTCATTCTGTCCTTACATAAGTAAATTTCATCCTGTAGGCACATGACATTAATAAAGGAGAGCTAAAAAAGGTGTCTCAAATCACCAAGCTTAGGAAAAAATTATGTAGGGATGCTGAAATAGAAATACTCATTACTGAAGAAATTAGATACATTGTAATAGGCTGCAATTTTAATCCATCTCATAAATATGATACTGGGGGTCTATAAGTCATAAAATAATAACTATAATCTGTTAAT
>NC_066844.1:10200380-10229275 GCF_001640805.2 Lates calcarifer
AGATTCAACTTGTTAACTAAGAGTGCGGCAGAGAAAGTGAGTTGAACAGAGAAGTTGATACAGCACAGCTCTATCTGCACAAAAAGAGGCTCAGTTACTGACTAATAGTCTGATGTGTGTGCGTGTGGGTGGGGTTTGGGGTTGCAGTATAATATATAAGACAGTACATACATACTGTATACTTTTGTTTTCACTTGTGTATGTTTGTGTGTGTGTGTGAGTATGTATGTTACAGCCTGAATGTCAGACTGTTTCACAGGGCCAGCTATCTTTAGATATGAGGGCCACAGCAACACGCGGAAAGGATCTTCAAGTTCTCTTGCCAACGGCAGATATTGTTGTGTTCATGCCCTCAGTTTCCAGTGTGTGTCACGTTGTCGTGGTTGTTATGGTTACGTAACAGCGTTGGTGTGTATGTGCAACTCGGAGACAACGCTGGCAGGATTGTCCTGTGGTATATGGTTCATTACCATTTTAAACTTAACGTCAAATTCACCCAGATCCCCCTAAAAAGTGCTGTAGCAGATTTCATCCAAAACTGATGTTTCCCGAGCAGCGTCAGGCAGACATGGCTCGGGCAATGCAGCAGAAAAAAACCCTGCCTGCCTTCCCCCATCTCTCCATCCCCTCTGCTCAATGCTAACCCTTTCCTAGCCCTGGCACCCCTACTGCGGCTTTGATCCTGGCACTTGAAGAACCATCTCCACTAAAGGGGAGAAAAGGGGGAGTAACAGATCTCTGATGGTGGCATTATCATAGCACCCAGCTGGGCAATGTCACAGTGAATCAGCTGTAGAGCAAACTGTGCTTAACGTATAAATTACTTCTTCTTCCACTGTGATGCTTTGATAATGATGCAGGAAGAAAATTAAGCATTTTCTCCATGGCACAACCAAAACACAAATAACTTGTCATTTTGTGCTGAGAATAAGCACTCACTTAATGCTCTCAAATCAGATTCTCATGCTGCTCATTTTGATGCCATAAAAAGCACACAGAGCACTGAGGAGTCGGATTTAACCTGAATACATGTTTCACATAACTTACCCCATGACAGCCTGGTTAACAGTCCTTTGCTCTACCAGCTAGAGACAGCAGACTGAAAAGCAAAAACAACTGCACTATGGATTAGAACTCTTTACATGGAGTTTTGGTAGATGTTTTTTTTTATTTTAAGCCAGTGACAGCAGCCACCTTGATAAGCACGTACACGTTACATCACCAAGCTCTGTTAGAGATGATACAGAACAATAAGTGCAGGCCAAATATTGTAGCCCCAAAGGCGGAATTCATGCTGCATTCAAATTTTGGGCATATACAGTAGCCGGCAAACCGGATATTCATTACTTTCATCAGGAGAAAGACTGTGCGGGTACAATGTAACACTTATCGTGCCTGCAGACAGAACTTGGCAGAATGGCTCCAATTTTTTCTGACTTTTACAGTCTGCTGGCAGAGAGGACAAGTGTGATTTTGAAAATTGAAGCAAAATGGGTGTATCCACATTATGTTCTGCTCATACCACACCGTAGTAATCAATAAAGTATTGTACAAATACAATCTTGGATCTGCTTGGAAATGAACTTTGATCCTCACCAATCAATATTTTTATATTAACAATGAATAAAATTATGTCTTGCAAAAGTAGTCACTTTAAGTTATGAAACTGCAGTTTCCCTCAGCTCTATAGGCCTTCTTTGAGCTCATTGCTTTGGTTTTTGTGCCTTCAACTTGTGAGAACAAGCAGATGTTTTGCGTGAAAAAGAGCTTATAAACCAACCATGGTAACAGACATCGTAAGTGATTACCTGGTGAACACGGTAGAGCAGTTAGCTAAATATTGCTAAATATTATTCATTACTATCAGTAATATCACCCCTACGCACCTCCCCACCCCACCCCACCCATATAGAGCAACTGTTTAGTTCAGTTTAGTTTGACCGTTCTGGGCTATTGTAGAAACATGGCAGGTGCAACGTGGGGGACTCCATGGAAGAGGCTCCCTGTGTAGACCCAAATGGCTCATTCTGAGCGAACAAACAAATATATTAAACATATTAAACAATTATTAATTTTAGGTGGTTATACACTAATAAAAATATACTTATGCATATTATATTCTACTTCTGCCAGCAGAACCCTGCAGATGTTACACAATAGTCCTTTAAGTAATTGAGGTGTAAAGGATAGGACAGGATCTGGTAGTCAGACGGGTTGTAATTAAACATCCAAGTTAGTCAAGCTTCTTTGGAAGAGAAGACAAATGCGAAAAGTGAAATGATTAGCCAGGTGTCCAGGTTCAACTTAAAACCTACAGTACTTCCATAGTGACTTGCTGTCAGGTTCTTAACCTGATCATCTGACTGCCGTTTTTTTTTTTCAACATGTCACCATGTTCTGAATCTTCGCAAATAACTTGGTACCATGTTATCATAATCAGTAGGAATGATGGCCAAAACAATACAAACAACACTTGTTCATTGTAAAAAAAAACAACAACACAAAAAAACATAAATATTAATAGTACATAGTAAATAGATTTGTTTTTATTTCCCCCAATGAGCATATCAAAAGTACTTTAGCAACAAGAAGGCTTCTACAGTAGTGAATCTGACCGACGTTGTGATGAAGTTGTAGTGTTGTAGCCTCAGCATCAAACTGCAGGCATCTTTTTGTAATGTACATTTATAGAAACGATGGTGGTGCCCTGTCAGTCCTTGGCATTGCCTCTAGCCTGCAGGAGTCTCTTCTCTTGCTCTCCTCATCTCCCTATTTGAGCTTGTGCCGTTGTGCTAATCTGACATGCTGCTCTAACATCAAAGGCTTTCTCCCCAGACTCCTCTGCCATCCTCCAACCACTGCCCCACCGCCCCACCCACACATCTCAGCGACTGATAGGCCTCAGTTTAGTCCTCACATTCAATCAGAGGAGGTGGGGTGGTGCGGGGGGCTCTGATGAGGAGATTAGGATTCCTTTTATTCGAATCAGGGTGCCTCATGTTTTATTAACCAGGAGGCCTATACATAAGACATTGTGTCTCATTCCATATTCAGAGCTGTTATTGAACAGATAGAACAGAAACCTGCACCTGGCAGCTCACTCGTACATGCATGCTCAGATCTGCAAGAGACATATGCTAAATCTCTTCACTGCCACGAGTCATTTCACAGCAACTGCAGTAAAAGATGAGATGGCATAAAAGTATGCATAGCTGGTAATAGAAAAACAATAAAGCACTGTCTTTTCCATTGTACACAGTTGTCTCTATGGAAATGTCAGCTGTAAAGTATTTGGCTATGTGCCATATCACAAAGTTGCAGTGTTGCTTCTGAAATCTACAGCATGGTGTGGGAGCTCACTGAAGATGTATTCTTGTGTTCTCTAAAAACACTGACAGCATTGGCATGAGGCTTAGGGTCTAGAAATTTAAATACGAGATATCACCTAAATACAGAGAAAGGTCCAACTGCAGACCTAACATTTGTAGACCGCAGGTTTGTGAGCAAGTGTGAAGAGAGTGGGGTCTCTGGGCATGAAATGAGTCACTTCCTATAAATGTGTCACCTCCTTTTCTGCCACAAAAGTAAGAAAGCAAATTGGTCTACTTTTAGGGATAATTCCCTCAGTACAAAACATAAAGTGCAGCTGAGGTTGCCAGGACTATAATTATTTTGAAGAAACGTCTCTATCAAACCAAATGTGTGCACTGAGTCAGGCAATCACCAAAGTCAAATATCTATCTATCTTTATTGTAATGTGCATTGGGAACACATAACTAAAATCAAACAGTTAATGCAACAAAGACGCACCTCACACCTGGGGATCCTGCTCTCTTCCCATTGGTTCACAGACCTGGCATCCCCACATGTCGGGTTAGCAGTGGTCACCCGTGAAATGTTGAAAGGCACCATAAACACCTTTGTGTTAGTAGAGGTCCAAAAATGCTGCTAAGTGGGGTCAAAAGCAGTTGAAAGGTCAAAACAGTGGGTGAAACTGCCACAAGAGGGCTCTACTTGGCAGATGGCGTGGTGTTGCATAAATGAGGTAAGCAGTCCACTGTCAGGATGAGTCCAGCACTGCAGTCACCTGACCTCTCACAAGACTGAATAGGGACAAATGGTTTGTCCAAGGTCGCACTGCATATAGAGTGAGAATGGACACTTTCTCAGGATTACTCAGCACTATACTGCAAGGTTAAAGATGAGATGGAATTTGACTTTAAGTGGGATGCACTTTAAATGAACATTCACTTTATGTCAGTTCGCCCTTCAGACTGTGAGACAGGAATGAACACTGTGCACGCAACATTAGAATAAGCTTTGAAATCTTTTGAAATTTAATCAGAGGAGGTTAAAAAAATCCCACATAGAAAACTCAAATTTGCGTAACTTCATGCCCCTCTGTGGGTATTTTTAGAGCTGATGCAACTCCTCAGAGTTTTTTGGATCTCATGTCTATTTCAAAAGTGGAGCATCTGAAAGCAGTGATGAAGGATTTAGTATGGGAAGCATGGTCATGATTAATGTCGAGCATTGCAGAAGTGATGTGACTGTAATCTAGGGCTATAAATGAAAATGTGATTTTGCTGACATGGTAATAGGTTGTTCCATCACTGAGTTTTACTTGGTGCAGCATTGATTCTTTTTTAGTAGCCGGCCAAGACTCAGTGGTACAGTGGCTAATTCAGAAGTACCTCTTTTTTGTGCCAACTCATCTCATACCATTATGCACTATGCAGAGACGTCCCTGGGTCCCTCTGACTAGAGGGCCTTGGGGAGCAGCACAGCAGGCAGGACAAAACATGACGTCACCCTCCACCAATGTATTGGAAGGACATAAACACCACTTACACTGTAGATGCACAGCCCTCAACCAAGGTCACAAAATTTTACATCTTATTTATGCATTTAAAGGGGAACACCACAGATTTTACACATCAAATTGCCTCAAGGAATGTCAGCATCAGTTTTGGCTGAACACTGCAAGTTGGAGGTAAACTCCTCTTTATAACTCCTCTTTATAATACTTAGAAATAATACACAGGACATGACATCAATGTTCATAGGTAACCATGGTCCAGTGTATACACAAGATGGCAAGAAGAAGGGCGGTGGACTGTTGCTCAGTGCTGCTAGTCCTTTAAGGCATCCTGGATAAATACTGATATTCAAACTTAGCAGCAAAAGAAACACACCCCTTGCTTTAGTGCTTCTTCTAAAGCCCCGCCCCCCAGACTATAGTGGAATTGAGTGCTTCTGTTTTTTCATGGCTGAAGCAAAAAATGTAATATAAAACACTACTAAAGAAACAACATGCACACACACACACACAGCTTCCACAGCATAAAGTAAAGTAAAAGAGTAAAAACTTGAAAGAGTTAGTGATTTTGATTGTTTTTAGGAATGTCAACATTTCATATTATGCATCAATCCTACCTTGCTTGCAAACCTGTTTTTAGGTGACGTGTTTATAAAAGCCACCGTTGTAATTGTTGTAAGGACAAATCTCCCAATACAGAGCAAACAACAAAGAAGGAGCTAAGCTAACAAGCAGAGTGGACGAGACAGTGTCTCAGACCTCTCTCCTCCAAGTCTAACTAACAGTATACCAAGAACAAACAGGATAAAACAATCCTGCCCTACTGGCTCAGTCATAGCTTTTCTTTAAAAATTATATTCCTGTCTTTCTTCTTACCTCATCTTCATTCTGTAATGTTACTGTGCACCAGAATTCTCATCTTTCTTGCCCCCACTGTCCCCTTTACACCCTCTTATGCTGCCTCCTGTGCATGAGCACAAACACCATGATTGGCTGGAATGGACTGCACCAATCCACATAATTTATATCCCAATTCCTAAGCCATGGCTGTGCAGAAACACCAGATCTCTTTTCAGCACACACAGAAGGGGCAGCTAGTGTACCATGAAGAGACATTTCCTGAATTTTAATAAAGGTAAAGTGTATTATTTGATTTTTGGCAATCAGTTGCTTATTTAGACATCCAGCAGTTACAGAGAAACAGCCTGATCATTATAAGTTTAATATTAACTCCTTTTAGCTCTGTTTATGGTCCCCACCAACTAAGGGCAATATCTGGCTCTGTAGTTGCTGAATATTTGTTATCTAGTTGCTAACTTTGTCTAATGTTTGGTGGTAGGAAAGTAGTGTACCATGTGTATCTTTAAGCTTCCTTCGGTGGCAGGTTGATATTAAGTGGTGAGAATGAACCGAAATGCTAAAGAAGTAGGCTGTAAAAACAAGCTAAAAGATGTTAAAATGCTCCACAATAGCTGAGAGGGACAGCAGAGTGGGATGATAATTTTTTCTTGCGTCGTCACTTTGAGGAACACTGATATTACACATGATCCATTGTTGATGTATAAATATTGGTTATGGCTCCTTAAAAGTGGGGACTATTGAAATGTGTCTCAGTTTTTAACCTTTGGAGCTTAAAGGCCCAGAAAATGTATCTTCTTATTTGGCTTCTTGAAATGAACAGGGGGATCAAACGAGAACACTGTTAGTTGCTATAGTTAGAAGATTTTTAGATATTTTACATTAAGAGAACTTTGTATTTCTTCTCAAGATTTCAAACCGAGTTGTCAGCAGCTTTAAAGAAAAGAGTGCTGAAAACAGAAATACAGGAATGGTTATGATTTTGAGCTTGAAATTGAAATCTGAGAGACAGTGGAAATTTTCAGATGATGCCAGCTGGCTGCTGGGCTGCTGCCTAAGTGTCTTCAAAATTATGCATTTTTTGAGCTTGAATGATTTGACCATCTGCATGAATCAAGAGCATTTTGTCTGATATCACAGGTTGTAATTACCATCAAAGGAAAAGCATTTAATGCGCAAATTCTATTTCAAGGCTGATTTTCTCTTTACGAGAGCAGAGAAAAAAAGATATTCTTTGCCTCCATGTACAGGCTTGATTGAACAGCACAAACAGAAATGGTGAGGCTATGCTACCCCCACTGCTGCAACACACAAACACACACACACACACACACACACACACACACACACACACACACACACACACACACACACACACATACTGTCTACCCTCCCCCAACAACTAAACAATCTGGGATCTCTAAAAAACAAGGACATCACACATATAGTAGGACTTAAAAATTGGTGCTTTTCTGTATTGAAGTTCTCAACAGTACAGACAAAATACAGACAGAATAGTGGTGAAGCCATGCCCAAAGAGATGAATAGCTTGTGGCTTGTGTTTACTGCTCTGCATGCATACTTCCAGCAGAGCTTTGCTTTCATGCTCCATTGTGCTCTCTATGTCCATGATATGTACTTGAGCAACCCTGCCTTTATGAATTTAAATGGATGTTCTTCTGCATGTGTACTCTGTTGTTTTGTGTTCCTACAGAGTTTAATATACTGGAATTACATTCACATCTTTGTAACACAGTGCATGCTCCTGAGGATGGATATTGCTTGATGGCTTTATTTTAAGAAAGAAAGACCATTTACTATATGATATATAGGCTGAGATCTACTCAGTGACTGGATCAGGCATGTTGGGGGGAGCTACTTGACTTAAGCTGTCAGCCATTTACACATAATGTATCTTTTATGAATGTTTCATGTGCTGACCTAATTCCTTTCAGAGCAGAGTAAAAGCAATATGTTGCACACGAGAACACACCACAGCATCCAGCTGATCCCTCTGACATCCTCATCCCACAACAAGGGAATAGGAAGGGTTCGGACAAATGGAAACCGAGCTGTGATATGATCACTTGGATGCCCTGGAAAGGCAACAACAGAGGATCTAGACCACCCCAGCAGAGTTATTTTCAGCCATTTGTTTTTACAAAATCTACACTACATCCCACAGAGACAGGGAATGGAAGCAGCCTAGTGAAGGCTTTATTACAAAAAGAGATACTTTGCTCACTGTGGCAGATGTAATTAATACAAATGCTAAAGAGTAGGAATGGAGAGACTGATCACTCTGGCTGATGTGAATCTGTCAGCAGTGTTAAAGAGGGCGGGGTAGGGGTATTTTGGGGCAGGGGACAGCTGCAAAAATCAGTCTGCTGAAACTGGGTGCTGGATTTGAATATGTGCATCTCCCTGAAGAATTCAACCCTAACAAGTAAACATGAAAGTTACAAATAAACACCGAACTGCTGTTCTGATATGACTTGAGCTAACCCCATGAAATCCATGTAATTAAAAAGCATGTTTAGATGAAGTCAAAAATCCCTGCTAGAACACCAGACATGGGCCATTTATCTGTTATAAATAGACTTCCTTCCAACCAGGATCTCTAGCTGCCGTGTGAATCATGATTGTTGAGCTTGGTAGAGAGGATGTTGGGGTTGGCTTTGTTGGCCTGTCGGATGTTCAATCCACCACTTTGGTCCACCTTTGGTCTACCTTACCAATTCCTAAACTTTGCCAAATCTTAAACATTGCATTGGCTGAAAAAAAGGTTATATTAATAATTTTTCTAACGGTCTTCATCATAAAGTGCCATGACTTTGTGGCTACATGTTTTGATTAGCAGTCATGTAACAGTTTTGAAAGATGATGATGAGCAATGGCTTTCTACTGGAGCGCGACATCAGAAAACGCTATCATGTAACATTTTGGAAGGCAATGAGAAGCAACAGATTCAGCAGTATTCTTGTGGACTGTTTACGATTATGATAATCAATTAATCATTTATTAGGCAAAATATACATTTACTGGTTCAAGCCTTTCAAATGTCAGGTTTAGCTGGCTTTCTATGTTTTGGATTGTAAACTGAATGTCTTTGGGTTTTGGATTGTTGGTTGGACAAACCAAACAACAATCTGAAGGTGTCACCTTAGGGATATTGTGATGGTGTTCTTCATGATTTGATCTGACCCTCTATGAACAAAATGATAAATTAATTAATTAATTCATTATCTATACCAACTATCCGTTAAGGGTTGTGTGTGTGTGTGTGTGTGTGTGTGTGTGTGTGGGCGGGGGGTGGTGGTTGGGAGGGGGTGGTGTTGGGGACATTGGGTGAGAGGCGGGGTACACCCTCTATTGGTTCACCAGTCCATTGGAGGGCCGACATATATAGACAAACAACCAATCACACTCACAGTCACACCTACGGGAAAGCTGGAGTACCTGGAGAGAACCCATGCAGGCACAGGGAGAACATGCAAACGCCACACAGAGAAGCTCTGGGCAAAATGGGGCCCAAACCCAGAACCTTCTTACTGTGAGGTGACAGTGCTAACCACTGTGCCACTGTACTGCCCTAAATGATGAATTGATAAATCAACAAAGCACCTTCCTGCTCAGCCCAGGCAGCATCAACAGAAACCTGGCCTCCTCTCAACCTTGAAACATCCCCTTTAGAGGAATCCCAGAGACTATTTTGTTTGCAGCTCACACACACCACGAAGTCGAGGCTGTGTCTTCCCCACTGCTACAGTCTTCTATTTGTCACTGTGACACTGCATTGGCTCGGAGGCTGCTCAGGCTGTGGCTGTACCTGATGAATGATTCAGCAGATTTAAAGGGGAGCAGTGCTGGGATGGAGCAGTAGAAGGGTTTTATGAACATTAAATTTATGTTTTATGTTTTTAAACTAGAAGCACTGCCGGAGTGCAAAACCTCTTTAGGAGTTAAATGTCAACATGTGAAACACATTGAACTTATTTGCACATACTGTATTTCATGATACAATATTTGCTGTATCTGACATATAGGTTCTTGCCATAGAAAAGAGAGTACATGACCGCCAATGCTGATCTACGGAGTCAGATCTTGACAATCAATCTGCAAATGAATTCTAGACTAAATGTTTAATCATTAATGATAGTTTTATTGTCAACCCTGGACATTGTATCAGTCTATCAATAACTAACCTCTGATTCAGTTACTGGTTAATCTGTGAAACACAGAAGCTCTTCCATTACTGAGAATGTGACTACTTTGTGGTTGAGGTTTGTAATCAATTGTAAAGTGCTTTGGTGCAAATTGCTCCACAAATGGACACTCCATTACTGCAGGTTTGAGCAGTTACACTGCTGATGTACAGCATATTTCTCCATTTTCCTCCGTCCCCCTTGTGACTGCACAACACTTACATACACTCCCCACTTAACTCACGCGCACAACACTTGGAGCCACCACCCATCATGTGCTCTGTTTCCCCACTGTCACACCTTCAATGACCTCATATTTAAGATATCTCATAGATTCAGTCTGTCCGAAATTGATGATGTGTCCGACTCAGTAGTACAGCGTGAACATTAATGACTCTGTTTCATTTAGTGCCCCAGTATTCCATGCCTGTGAGCCAGTATGCACAAAACTTATCTCTGGGACTAATACATTTAAGAGGTAGGCAGCCATTCTCAATGTTATTAATTATTCCAGTGTTTTTCTTTCTGTGAGAAGACGTGTTTGCAAAGAAAATGGTCTGTCTAGTTAATGTGAATGCTAAAAAACTATGGCCCTTTGGCTTCACCCTTTAAAGCTTGGCTTTTGACAAATATTTCCCACATGCTTACATTACTGCATCACTGCAATCACCTGAGATTCCTTCATCTTCAATTTGGCAAACTTGAGGTCATGTGTCACTTTTTTATTAACTGATAACAATTTGTGAGCACAACCTTTTGGCGTGCCTTCCATGCTTGGCCATATTAAATGAAGTCCTGTAAATATTGAATGAGATTCATGTTCTCTGAGTAGCCTACACCACTGGTTTTATTCCTTGTTTACTGCTTGTGCGTCCCCGAGGAGGAATCCAGCCATTGGCTTTTATCATCTCTGAGGTAACTCAGCCCTTCCTGCTTTTAATGTATGAATGCCTGTCTAGAAAATCGATCTGAAACCACAAAGCTTTTGCTTACACACCAAGTGATGTTGTCTCAATGATTAGTCGTCTGTGTTGATTAACTGAATGCAAGTAGATGAAAAAAGTATATTTAAAAATAGGTTTTAAAAAGCAGTATTTTTGTCAAAAAACAAAACAAAACAAACAACACACACAAACACAGAGACAAAAACAGTAGCACTGTACCTAACAAAAAACTGAAACAATATTTCTGTATTATTGCAAGGGGATTTGTGGTACTGTAAATGCTTGTATTACTGAATATGTGGTTTGCAGTGAGCTGAGTATGAATTTGATACATCCACTAACCTCCCCCGTGGGACAAATCTTAACAGCTTTCTTAATTGCCTTATTTTTCATCTAGCACCAGTATCAGGTCAACATTTTAACATGATTGATACCTTGGTTTAAACATTGTATGTTCTTAACATCAGCATGTTTCCCAATGTACAGCCTTACAGAGCCTTTAGCATGTTTGTGAATTTTAACATTGGCAAGACACAATGTGGGTTTATTTACAGAAATGCTCCTCATAGCCACCTTCATACTATATGAGAGTTTAAATTGTATTATTTATTTATTTATTGCTAAAACTTTAACCTATTAAGACTCTTAAAAGTATACCCCGTTGACAGGGACATTGTAGCTAAAATTAATGCAGTCTAATACAACAGCCTACCAAAATATGCTGCCATTATGATGATGATAATTTTTCACCATTTTATAGAGCAAATAATTGATTGAAAAAATGACAAAATAATGGGCATAATGCAAATAAACTAGCTGTAATCCTAAACTGTATTGAATTGAGAGAGAGTTTTTAGGATAGACTATATAACACAGGGCTGTTTTTTACTTTTATTTTTTATTTATTTATTTATCTCAGAATCCATTCATTTTAACTAAGTAGACATAAGTAGAATTGCTTTGTGCAGAAGATGTCTGAGTGAAACTGTGTTATTGCAGTCGTTAACCGTGTGTGTGTGTGTGTGTGTGTGTGTGTACGAACTGTAACCCACTGTAGGCTACTGTACTACAGAATGTTTTGCAGAAGAGGATGAGCGTGTGCCAGTTTATTTGCCCTCCTCCTTCCGTACGGAGGGGCGGGGTTCACATGGTACATCAACACTAGCAGCTAGCTGCAGATGTAACCCGGTCGCTCACACTTAAGTTTCTGTTCACTCCGGACTTTTCCGTCGTCGTTAAACTATTATCATACGCATTTTCGAACGAGGCACTGTTACATATGTTACATTTTCATTCGTCTGTTTCCATTCCATCCTGAAATCCACCGCGGCTGCGAAATCATCAGTCTCCGGTCAGTTTGAGCTCGTCGGCTCCTCGGGAACATATGATGTGAATACCGAGCACTGAAGTAGGACTGGATAACTGAGTATCTTAAAAAATATGTAAGTGTTGTTCGGAAACATCTACTCTTGACTCATTGTTACACTGTTTATTAGATTATTTAATCTAAATATAATATTGTTCACGTAATGTGTCTACTGGGACTAGTAGTGCCATATCGTTCTTAGTGGTGCTATTTCCACAGATTCCACATTATTCCCATACTGACTTGTGGCTTTCAGCTGCGAGTTTGTAGTGAGGAATAGCCTACTTGAATAACATTTCCTTTTTTAGTAGTGATAGCACTGTGATAAATCTATAATATTCCTTAGAGGACTTTAATCACTTTTCCCTATTGATACTAGGAATGCTTTTTAAATAAAAAAAACTCATAAGCTTCAAACTCATGACATTAAGTTGTTCATAATGTGAGTGAGGAGGATGTTGTGACATTTCCCAGTGCTCTGTGTTGTCTTTCTCAGCAGGCTCATTATCTGCAGAAGCAGCCCTTTGCTTTAGGCTACAGTACACTGTACAATATCTGACTTGAACAATTAACTTTCTTTTTCCTGCTTGAAAAGATGATTCTTTCCCCTGCCTTTGCAGAAAAAACATGTTTATGTTCACTCAAACCCCTAACACCTAACCACTTTGATTAATATTTCAACATAAGTTGCAAATTGCTCCCTGACTTACATTATGCATCGTTGCATGCTGGGCCACGATTGGCTGCAGCTCTCGGTCTCTCTGTGTGGCAACAAGCCTTCCCATCCGCCCAGCAACTCCCTATTCCTCATGCCATGGTGATTTTCTGCCTCCGAGGGCCTTTTCTGCAGCATCCAGTGTAGTAACCATGGCAACGGCAGCCTGACCCTGGGTGTGCTGCTGCTGTTACTACAGGCTTGACCTGAATTCCTTGCTGCATCCCAGGCAGGCATACATGACTTGGGCAGCTGACCTGCTTCTCATTGTTGGTTGTGAAGCAGCTGAGGTTGTCAGTCAAAGCCGAGGCACCAAAACAGTGTTCATGGATCAATAAACTCAGCTGTGATTGGCTTTGTGTTGCAAGGAGAGTCTGTAATGTTATCATGTTATCTTAAGAAAATGTTAACGTATGAGGATCAGCTGGAGTCTCTAGCTGTGACTTCTGTGAAAAATTTAGGTTTTCAAGCAGAGATTGTAGTAAATTGTAGTAAATAATAGAGCTAGTAAATTGAATATCTTTTGGTTTTGGCCTATTGGTTGGATAAAAAGGATATGTGAAGACATCACTTTGGGCTTTAGGGAATAATGATTTGACTATTTTCTGGCGTTTCATAGACCTTTAATCAAGGAAATGATAAGCAGATTAATTAATAATGAAAATAATCACTGCAGTCCTAAGGAAAATCCTCGTAGTGAACATTTTAATATTGAATGGCTGCTGACACGATGCCTTATATCTGTGCTGAACATCTGTGTAAATACAATATAACACCAACTTGAAAGTTTAGATGACATTTCAGGCTGCTAACTGCACTATTTTGTAAAGGTGGAGGATTTTCACATTGTGAATCTGTTGCACTTTTGCTTGGTTGCTGCCTTGGTTGCCACATGGCAACAGCATTGCCATCGAACCCATCCTCACCTGTGGAATATCTTAGTATAACTCACAATACCCTTCCATTTATCTTTCTATTATGCAACTGGGGCCAGTAATGTAAGTGTATGTAATTCATTTCTTAAGGGAGAAATGAGCAGATGTTGTGGATTTAGATGCTGCTGACAGAAAATGAAAGTGTTCATGGAGCGATCCTTGCACAGCCCACAGCTCAGCTGTAGGCTCCCCGAGGTGTCAGCTTGTTGGCGGAGCCAGACTGTGTAGGAGTGCCTATTTCTGTCCTTTCTCCAAGGAACCTCTCTCTCTCTCTCTCTCTCTCTCTCTCTCTCTCTCCCTCCCTCCCTCCCTCCCTCCACCACTTGCTGCAGCATAACTGAAGTCAGCTCAGTCACCCTCTGGTTCTGTGCCTGTCTGTCTATCATTGTGATCTCTCTTCTACAGCTTATCCTGCAGACTTAAGAGGACTTCAAGAAGTCAGAGTAGCAGCTAAGAGGAATAGCCATTGATTGTCTATCTTTGCCTATGGAGAGAAATCAGAGCGTCTGCTCATGATTAATTGATTAGTTTATCAGCATCAAGTAATTGTTGGAGTCATTTTCTACTGAAAAAATGTCAAATATTTAATGGTTCCAGCTTCTCTAATGTGAACATTTTTTGCATTCCTTTGTCTTGTACATTACTACGCTGAATGTCTTTCAGTTTTGGGCAAAATAAGTAATTTGAGTTAAAGCCCGACTGATAAATCAGCAGGTAGATTTTATCATCCGATTTACACTAATTGCAGATAAGTCAGTATCAGTATTTATTACAGGTAACAAGAAATTAAAGCAATGGGAAGCCAACGATAGTTGCTGAAGGTATTTTTTGCCAAGTGTTGCTATTATGATGTTTGTCCACCAGAACGCTGCCACTCTGCTATTGGCAAAACACTAATCCCTGTTGGTTCATTGAATGCATCACAGTACAGCTGAATGGAGATGGCATTAATGAGTTTGTGTCTTCATGGTGAGGTGCTCATTTTCACATGTTATGCATTATTTGAATGATAATATTCCATTCCCCCTCATTTCTCCCTCTGTGTAACCAAAATAAGATACAGATCTACAGCAGTCATGTGAGTCATGCCTGGTTTTGCTGCAGTAAGCCACTACCGCCCTGTGTTAATTGGGTGGTATAGGCTATAGTATGGTGGCCCTGAAGGTCAAAACAAGACAACATTTCAGAAAACACAACAACATTTCAGAAAAGACAACATTACCGAAAACCATATCAGTTAATTAAAAGCTCTAATTGCAAACACCTACTGTAATTTATTGTTGAAGCTCTTGGTCATATAGACCTGATATTTATAAATCTGATATTTATTTTTGAGAAAAGAATTCTTAACATAATGGAGCATTTAGCAGCTAAATAGCCATATGTTTTCCTCAGAAATTGGTAGAGAGCAAAATTAGAGCTAAAAGAAAGTGAATATTGGACTCACATTCATTGGATGACCAGAGACATGACTCCAAATAATGGATGATGTTGCTCTATTGTCAACTGCATGTGTAAAATAAACAACTGTTTGCTCTCAAGTAAGTGCTATCAACTGGTGTTACGTCAATTTTGTATTCACAGCTTCTGTTGGTTCTGTTGCCCCCAAGTGGCTAAAATAAGTTATTGCATTATTAACAGTTAATTGGTTCTAAAAATGAATGCTGATTAATTGTATGTCAGTTGACTAATTAATTAATATAGTGCTGAGACGATTAGTTGATAAATTTGACATTTGACATTAAAAAAATAAGAAAATGTGTTAGTTCCTGTTTGTACAATGTGAATATTGACTGGGTTTGTCAGTCCTCTATGATAGTAAATTGCAGATATTTAGGTTTAATGAGTTAGTCAGACAAAAGGTATTTTGATTATTCTAAACTTGCACAGACACAGTGTAGATAGTATAAAACTCTTGTTTGTATGTCTAAATAATTAAAACAATTACAAAATAACAATTACAAAACAAAAGACAGTTGTCAAACATTATGTGAAAACACTAAACCCTTAACTATAAGACACATTTCCCCCATAAATGGGTTTATAAAAACACTGGAATAATTTTTTGTCAGTACCTAAAAATAGTACAGAGCAAAAAAGAACACAAAAATAAACAGTTGGGACATGGAGATGCAGCAGGATGCTCTAAAAACTACCCGTCTGTCAGGAGCAGCATGTAACATTTGTACAGTTCTGTCATGTGCTGTCAAATTGTGCAGCAGATTCCTGTGTAGCTCACGAACATAAGTACATGGCCTGAAATAGTGTAAAATCAGTGGGGATTGCAGGCTGCAGATGTCTGCATTGACCTTAGAAAAGGCAGTTGTGCTGAAGCTGATTTTATTTATCCTCTGTGTGTCTTTCAAGACAGCGTTCCATTGTCTGCGTATTTTGGGGCCAGGGAGGTCTGGCTGCCCTGAAACCATGTGAGTCACTCACAAACAATGTGATTCTCTGTCTTCTCTCCACTGCTCACTTCTCCTCAGAATTAGACTGGAATCAATAAGGCATTGACAGCCAGTGACCCACATTTGCTACTCTCACATGATGATGGGATGTCAGTAGTATCCAGTCAATTGTGTGAAGTGATTTAAGAAATTTCTTTAGTTGATGTCACTGCTGCCTTTCTGTTTTCAGGGATGGATTTTTTTGTCTGCAGCCCATTTTGAAGCAGCTTTGTTTGCTTTATGTTGTAGATGGAATGGACCAGCAGAGGGCACTGCACTCAGGTTGCCTGGTCTCAGGGGTTCGCACGCCTCCCGTCCGCCGCAACAGCAAGCTGGCCAGCCTGGGACGCATCTTCAAGCCCTGGAAATGGAGGAAAAAGAAAAATGAGAAGCTGAAGCCCTCGGCAAGTGAGTGTGACTCGTTCTTCCATCAGTGCTGGGAAAAGCACTGGATGGTTAGGGAATCGCTCAGGAAATAGGAACAAGACGGCTGTATTTACAAAGCGTTCCACATGTTTTCATTTGCTATGCAGTCAGTGGACTGGTTTTTATAAATGTTTGTGTTGTTTAGCGGTGGAGAAGAAGACAGCTGTACGACAGAAAAGAGATGACCTCGTCAAGAGGAACCCTGGGGAGATGGAGACAGGTGCAAAATGAGAGATGAATACATACACAAACACATACACACACACACACACACACGAACACATGTGACTCCAGGCTCATCACACTTCATTTGTTTAACCACATGATGCCCAACTCGTTCTCTGTGCACTGTTTGCAGAGTCAGATCTTGCTTGTGGGGGTAACAGTGAAGATCCAGACACCCCGACTCACTCTGACGGTGAGGACAGAGATGAGGAGCCTGTGGCACCTCTGGCTAGCACCAATGAAGATCTAGGCAGCGATTTAGAAGCCTCAACAGGTAGAGTACAATACTGGGGCTTGATAGAAAACATTCAACAAATAAAGAGGTATACAAAGCACTTTGTATAGCTCATTGTTTTGGTTTTATGGCCCACAAGCATTGTGGTCATCTCTCCACCCTCATTGTGATTTTTCCAGCAGCAGCTGTTTATAATTGGAAAAAAATCCAAGTCCACTCTACACTACTTAGCATCAAACAGCAGACACATACAGTTAGCAACTAGCTGGTGATTTAGCTGCTAAAGAGTCAGATATTTCCCTCAGGAGTTGGTGGAGACCACAACAGAGCTAAAAGAGGGTAAATGTTAGGCTTACATTCTACAGGTGGCCAGAAACACAACTCCAAAGAAAGCTAATGCTGCTGGATATGTAAACAGGCAACCTTTTTGCTATTGTCATCCTAAATTTATAAGGTGATAACACTGTGTGTCAGTGTTGTGCTTACAGCTTGCTGCAGTGCCCTTTAGTGGCCAAACAATGATGCAGGTCGAAAATAATTTAGATTGTGGCCTGCTGTTACGTGCTTTTTGTACGAAAAGTTGTAATCGGCTGATACATCTCTATCATAATTTCTAAAGTAAGTATCACCATTTAAAGGCACTTTCACACCCATGGATAATTTAGAGTTACCCATTAACCTAAACTGTGTGTCTGTGGACAGTGATAGGAAACACCAGCAGAGGTAGGGGATTTGCAGACTTGATACACAAGCAGGTGGTAGATTCAAACCTAGGACCAAATCTAGTGTCAGTCTTTACTATAGTTCCTGTTTGTGATTTAAGCTGACAAAATAATTTATTATTAGTAATAATAAATAATTAGTAATAAAATTGGTGATTCTTGTTGGTTAAAATGGCTATATCTTTCCTGGTGCGGTTTTATTGGCACCAGCTGCAGTTTGGAGTACCATGTCTCTGACTGTCCACTAAGTGGAGACAGAGACTTTCCAAACAAACCAAACATTTACATTATCGTTGCTGATGCTCCATCCCAGTTCAAGATGTGACTGAAGATTTAAAGGCAGCGGGCGACCCCAGTCAGAGTGACGATGGGGAAGACGAAAGCACGTCACTAAGCGACCCTGGTGAAGAGCAGTCGATGGGGAAGGTGGAGACTGTTGAAGGGAAACAGGAGGTGACAGTGACCCAACCTCAGAGACGAGCCAGCACCCCTCCTCCACCCAACATGCCAGTGAAACTGCTCACCAGACTGGGCAGCCTCGATGGTGAGTTTACCATGATAACGCTGATGTCAAGCCTTGCCGGTTTGCAGTGGTGTCTCATGTTGATGATTACCTTCCTCAGCTGCCCCTCCAGTGCCAGTGAAGAAGTCCCCAGCCACCTTACCCAGGAACTTCACACTTCCCAAAGACCCTCATGGCTCACTGTTGAGAGGCAGGATCTCCACACCTACTGGGTCCCCCCACCTTGGGGCACTACACCCACAGCTGCCCCCCAGCTGTATCATTGAGGAACTACACCGCGCCCTAGCCACCAAACATAGACAGGACAGGTCAGACTCTGGAGCAACATGTGCAGCATTTCTAAACATATATTGCCTTTGTTTGTATACTTTCTATTCTGTAAATGTTTCCACATGATATATATAGTGATAAATGCAGAATATTGTTATTATTTTTTACAAAATGAAAAACAAATGAAATGGAGCTTCCGTTAATGAAAGATATTGTATCAGTTCTGTTAGACTATTAAAAAACCTGTTCACGAAAAATAATAATCCAATGATTAATGCTTAATTTTCGATTGACTGACTAAATGATTAAGTGATTAACTGATACATTGTTTCAGCCCTTCTGCCAGCCCTCTCTGGCATTTCCTACCTAGTGAGATCATTTTTTGTTGTTGACACAATATATAATGTTCTACTAAGTTCATTAAAGACAGAGTCACAGAGTAGAAACTGTTGCTTGAATGAACTGCGAGCTGTGTTAAAAACAGACACTCCATAAAGTACCAGTATTGTCCTCTTCTTCCTTTTAATTATAAACTAAACTGGTTGGCCTTTAATCATTCTTTGTGGGGATGCCTGACTCTTCTAAAGTCAGCAAGCATTTCCCTGGATTTAATCACTCAGTCTTTTTTAACTGCTTGTAAAAAAATGTTGTGGTAGTCAACCAGTCATCACACAAAGCTAAAGTTGTAATTGACAGATTTGTCTTGTGATGTGTGACCTCAGTTTCCAGACAAAGGAAGCACGCTCATCTCCAAAACGCCGGCTGGATGGCCGTCTTTCCCGCACGTCTAGCACAGAGAGGGAGCCTGCCGGGGAGTCTGAGAGCAAGAAGGAGTCTGATGAGAACAAGGAGAACTGGCGTCTGGACGAGTACTTGAGCGACCAGGACAGCTGGAACGAGTCTGTGATCTCTGGTAGGTCTCTGCTGACAGCAGACATGTACTGGAATATTTGCTTTACTATTATCTGCCTCTTAATGTACAAAGCCAGCAAAATCTGGGCAACCTGTCAGTGGATAATGAAGCAGCATAATCTGCTGATATTTGTTTACAGTGAGCGCCATGACAGGGAGATTTGCAGCAATGACGAATAGCAGACTTACTGGTGTTAAATTTCAGTGGCCCGTCAACATCTGCTCTGGTGGCCTAATTCTTGGCCATTCATGTGGGTCATTGGTGCACAGCCGCCTGCCATCAACATGTCTGTGGAAAAAAAAAAGGCTAAGATGGAACGTGACAGACACACATGGTATCAGCACTAGAATGACGTAATACAAATATCTGCTGACTGAGGAGACAGTCATAAAAATATGTAAGGGATGATGTAGCAACAGAATGACAAAATAGATTTACAATGTAATTAGAATCTGTACAATGTTTCTATTATATGTCAGTGTAGCAGAAAAAAAAAACATTTACTTGCTTTGAACCAAAAATATGTAAAAATGAAGCTAATTAGGCTAATTTAATTTTACTCAGACTTTCAAATCTCTTATTATTTGCTGGCCAGGCCCTGCAACACAAATCATTCGTCGTGTGATGTGTAACCAGACCTTGCTTTTTACCTCTTAAGTCTGATCATGTTGATAAAATGAATCACAACTGTAGGATGTCACTCAGTTTGAAGCATACTCCCCATATTGGGAGTTGGTGGCATTAATGAGCCATAAAATGCACTAGTGCACAAGTAAAGGAAGAGAAGAAGCATATTGTTACCCAGTGTGATCAATGACGGGTTCAAATGCCTTTGCAAGTGTATGAAGTAGGAAATGCATTTCACATGTTTGTATGGCTTTGAGGACGCACACAAAACAATACATTATGAGACAAGTACTTAATGTAAACTTGATGTGAAACTCCTATATAATAAGAAAAATCATGCACTCACACTGTTTGTTTCATCACATTAACATTAAAAACATGTTTTAGGAACAGTAATTATCCTAACATATTTAGTACTTAAGTGTTGGTCATTTTGGCATGGCAAATGAGTCAAAATACTACAATACTCATGTGCCTCAGGCACCAATGCTATGGAGAAGAAGCCAGTCAGAGGCATGAATCAGAATTTAGAGCTCTGTAACTGGCTGTGTCCTGCCAAAAAGTACCATGGGAGTCCAAGTTAACCCATGATTTTTGTTAATGTACACAAGCTTGTACTTTTTTTTTTTTTTTTTTTTTTCTGAAGAACCAGATATTTTCTAACACAGTTGTTGATCTCGTTGACTGATGATTGAATCAGGAGAGCTTTATACTGATCCAAACTGTAGAGGAGCTCATTGCAACATTGTAACATTGTCTGTGGGAAAACTGAATAGGAATTTTACTAGTGGAACCAAATACCTCCCCCCACTTCACAACTCTATAAATGAGCTACATGGTTTCATTGCTCAGATGGAAGACACAAATGTTGACATCTCAAAACTCACATGAAATATTGGCTAGTCTTAAATGGAGGAACACACTATGGTCTGCTTAGTCAGAGCTTTTGGAAGTGTGGTGGTGATGGCAGCAGCGATCATGCTGTGAAGATGCTTCTTTACAGCAGGCCCTTGAACTCTGGTGAAGGTTGAGGGTAACATGAATGCAGAAAAAAATTCCAAAGACATCCTAGATTAGAACTTGCTGCAAGAGATCTGCAGTATAGGTGAAGACTTGCAGTATTTTACAGCAATGTTAATACCCTGTAGGGACTAGCGGCCTCAGTCCAATCCGAAATTTGTGGCTTGACTTGTAAGTAGTTGTTCCTTCATGGTCCTCATGCAACTTGACAGAGCTTGAAGAGTTTTGCTAAGAAGAATGGGGGAAATGTGTGTGTAGTGGTCAGACATATAGATACAAATGTGCCTCTAGTAAATACTAACTTTTTTGTGTCATTTTTTTTTCAGCCAGTGTTATTCAAAGTTGTATAAACTGTGAAAATGTCCAAGGAGGTGAATGCTTTTATGTAAGGCATTTGATGATGTTTATATAAGTAAGCTACAGATATTTAATTAATAAGGTGTTAGGTGTTGTTTAACACAGTTGTCGCTCAGGTCTTAAGAGAAAGCACAAAAGCACACTATGTGGTGATTAGCACCAGCTCAGCAGGTTGAGCTGGAAAACTATGTGTGGCATCTCGAAAACCACTGTGTCGTTGCTGACCTTAATTTGTGCTCGACAACAACAGGGACCCTCCCACGAAGGATGAGGAAGGAGCTGCTGGCTGTGAAGCTTCGGAACCGGCCCAGCAAGCAGGAGCTGGAGGACCGCAACATCTTCCCTGTCCGCAGCGACCAGGAGCGGCAGGAAATCCGCCAGCAGATAGAGATGAAGCTGGCCAAGTGAGTCGCTCTGTGTGGACCCAGATCAGCCTGCCATCAGCTCTCACCCCCCATCAGCCCCCCCACCTCCTCATGTATGTCTGTTTCATCACTCATCTGTTGTCCACACTTGTCCACTGCTTGTCTGTTTCCCTACCACCATCTACTAACAAACACTCTGTCCCTAAACATATCACAAAGGCTATAGTGTCTATAGTGTGTGTCAAGCCATAATAATAAGAAAATTCATGCACTCACACTGTTTGTTTCATCACATTGCTGTATATTCTCGCTAATAAGCTGAAAGATGTTTTGGAATGTGTGTTTGGATAATATATATATATGACATACAGGTTAAAGGAGGGTAAACTCATCTCAGTTTGCCTACCCCTGTTACTCAGAGTTTAGCTGCAAAGACACTTGGAGCACGCTGTAAGTTTAAATAATTTTTTGATGTGCTGCCATCTAGTTCTTCTTTGCTACATTTGTGGTTAAATTGCAAGTCTCTCAATGTGGTCAAGGTTTTGTTTTTGGTCTCTACCAAACCAAAATAGAATGAATTCAGGAAGCTTTGCAGTCACTGCACCCCAACTGTTGTTTGACAAAGTAAGTTCCAGCACGCAACTCCCCATGAAACAAGTGAACATATTTACATTTCTTTTTTGTGTAGGAGTTAAACACATGAGATACAGTGCGTTAATTACTGAGCTTTAGAGGTGTAGGTAGGCATACTTTGTCACTTTGGACAGAGCCAGGGTAGCTGTTCCCCCATCTTTTTATGCTAATCTAGGCTAATCATGGTCCGACCCCAGCTCTATACTTAACCTTCAGTCATGAGAATAATATATATATAATAATAATAATTCTGTGACATAAGTCTATTTTCTACAATTTTAAAGCTACATTAATTAATTGTTGACCACTTTTTATCACTTCATAAAGTTGATATAGTGAACATGGTAACAGTTGCTTATTAACATACCCAGCAGACATGAAGCAATACTAGCATTTGCAGTCTTGAGTTGCCGGTGACCCAGTGCTCGTTCAGTGTTCACTACCCTTTTAGCTTTGTTTTGTGTCCAGCAATATGTGCCTTTTAGCTGCTAAATAGTCCACTATGTTCACCAGCTAGAAACAGGGGTTGATGAAGGCAACTGGTGAGTGTGAAATTAAATATTAAAGTTGCATCTGTAAAACCAAAACAATGAGCTGAAAGACACTAGAATAAGCTGAGGTGAACTGCAGAAGACTCTGTTGCGTTGTTACTATGAGTGACACCTTTCTCATCACATGTAGTCATTCATCTATTCATCTATGTAAATATTGATTAGTGCAGCTTTAAACTATTATTTTATATTATCTCCATCTTTAAAACTGTCAACCTAGTACTTACATCACTTTGACATGTGATATCATATCTATTGTTAATCTACAACTTGCAGATTTATGCTAAAGCCTCTTCTGGGACCAGGGTAAAGCTGTTCACTACTGCATAATTAGGGCACAATTGCCTCAGTACACTGTGTTACTGTCATCAGGTGTTATTGGCTACACCTAGTTAAATCCAGTGCATTATAACAGCCCTGGAATTAGTCCTACCTGTTCGGTTTTGGTTGAGACTTGAGGAGGTGCGGATTCAGGCTGTGTTCTAAGGTGCTGTTGAAATATATTGCTTTATACTGGCGGAAGAGTAAATATTAGCACACTTTTCAATTTGTACAACACACTAAGCAGTTAAAATTATGGTATGGAAAGATATGACAGGATAGGAAAAAGGAGAAAAGCTCCTGTTGGTCCTCAGTGCATCAGTGCATTGTACGTTCATATTTTATTGTGGTCCTGTTAATTGACTATTACTTTACTTTCTTTACTAAATTGTCACAACAAAGCTTTTTTAAAATTTGAAATGCTGTTCCTCTCCTTTCATTGGATGTGGCTTTTCTGGGTCAAGTGGACTGATTTTTGGAGTGTGGAACAGGATTTACTGAAAGGCAGAGGATGAATGCAACACAGAACATAATCGTATTTGTTGCGTTATGTAAAAGGCAATAGGCTGTTATTATGGTAACTTTAATAGGATTAACAGTCAAATCAGGTTGGGTTTTTTGTGAATAATACAGCAGCAGGGTGTTGCTGGTAGGCTTATACAATGCTCAGAGTGAGAGGAGGAAGGTTCACTCCTCTCTAGAAATGTTGTCACAACATCAAATATATTGTTATTATATTGTTATATTGTTTCTGATACTAATCTAATCTTAAAGCATGATGGCTGGCCCTCTCATTAAAATTCATGGATGTCAAGTGTGGGTGCTGGACAGTAAAACAGCAGCTCTCCTGACAGTGGATGACCGTTTGACTTTTTGGACTCACAGAGGGTTGAAGCAGCTTTTGTAGCTGTTTTCACTTTTGTCTCTGTGGACTATTAACACTTTTAGTTGTTTTTCATACCTTTGTTAAAACAGGCAGCTGTGATAATAGCCTGTTAGTGAAATGTTCACACTTCGCTGTGTGCCGAATGCTGCTGAGTGCTTTAATTTGAGGTTAACCCGCTTTCGGCTGCCAATTTTGTTGAAACAGATGCTGTTCTTCACAGTAAGCGACAAACAAACCTACAAACTTCTAATTGCCGTTTTTAGATGCATCATTACCTGAAACGACTCTCATCTTAAAATTGCTCGTAGGCCTTTAACTGAATTCAGTTTTTTCAGTCATCACGTGTGCATCTGGTAACATCTGCTTATCTGTTGATTTGGATCATAACAACATTTTAACCACACTGTAACTGCATTATGAATTATTATGCTAATACACTTTAGTGCATAATGTATCTTGCATTAGCATCATATTATAGATTTTATGCATTTATCATAAAATATATGATTGTGTTTATTTAATTCATAAACTAATTAGTCAAAATGAGAAAGCAGAGCTAATGTAAAATATCAAATGAACACACTAAATATTCGTCATGTCAGTTTATTTCCATTCTGGTCAGGGTATAAATTGTCTTCCACCATTAAGTTTAAGTGTTTACAGTATGTTAATGTAGACAGATTGAAGTCAGTATTTTATTAAGACACAGATGAGGAATCATCAGCCGTAATAAATTGGAAAATATGAAATATAGGGTGCTTCTTCTAAAAGCAAAACAACACATTCATCTATGTATAATTTATAATGTTTAAGATACGCTACTGAATCTCTGTTGTCTGCTTTTAAAAACACATGATGTTAACAATCTCAGGGCTCCATTCTTCTGTGCTGAGCAGACAGGCTCACTACAAATGTCATCACTAAGGGGCATCACAATGAGCTGATGTGTCTGCCTGTAAAACAAATGCACCTACTGACAATGAACAGGCGACTCTGTGGTGGTTTTTTCTCCTCAGAGTGCACCACAGTGAGTGCTGTGGAGTTGTCTTTTTGTCTATTTTTTCAATATAATTTTTTTATTCATGTATTGAATGTAATTCAAATCTAAAAAATATTCCACTGATTTTTCCAGCAGCATACTTCAGGCTGGAATGTGTTTTCATTCATCAACTAATCCAATAACGATGTTTAAAATCCCAACATTGATCCCTGAGTTGCACCTTTTCTCTGTACATGTACTTGTGTAAGTGGTTTGGTTAAGGCTTCATGCTATCATCGACATACAGCCGTCTTGAGTCATGACAGTGCTGTAGTCTGTTATGTAAATACGTACAGTCTCTTTATTTTCTAAAATATGGATCATGATAATTCCCTTGTAAGTGGTGCAGGTTTTTTATTATTGCCGATCAACTGCACATAAAGGCGTACAAATTTTTATAGCTTTACATTTTAGTCATTTTGCATTTGCCAAGGAAAATAAATCTTTGGTCCATAAATGTATAACTGGAAAATGTGTTTCAAGTTTAGCATATAATGTGCATTCTACACAATTTTATATTCAAGGAAACAACTGTGTCACTCACTTGCTGAATGGAGAGGAGATGTAATAGACATTACATAATTTTTGCAGCATAAAGGTCACCACTGGAGCCAGTGAACTCCAGGGAGATTGGACCCCTGTGTGCCCTGGGTGTGGTTTCATTACATATCCAGTACTATCACAGGTCAAAGCAGCTAATTAGAGAGATGAAGACTTTGAGCTGAGAGAGAGAGTGATCTGGTTTCCGTTCCTATCCGACCACACTAGGAGGGAAATAGGGCAGAGAGCTTTTGAAAAAGCCTAATTAATTGACAGTTAAGCCTTTCACTCCCTGCTTCGTAATTTAACTGTGAGAGATGAGTAAGGCGGGGTGACATTCAGACAAGATAAATAATACTGCCCAGGAGTTTCTTTTAGCCTGGCATCACGCTTCTCCATGTGCCTTTTTCCTACGCCCTCGCCCAAGGCATTTCACAGCTGCGTGTCAATCTGGATAGTCTGAGTGGCTATGTGTGCCTCTGATGTATGTGACGTTATCATAAACCAAAGCTGTTCCAAACACGCCTTGTTCCATGTGCACGTGGACAAATTCCAACAAGTAATTGCAGAATAGCAAAAGGCATCATGAATTTAATTACTGAACATGCCAGAAAGGGCATTGGATGCATGATGGCCTCTAGTTGGCAGGGGGCATTTTAGCGAGACACAGCTACATCACACACTACTTATGTAAAGTGAACTCCTGACTACTCTTGCATAATAAAAACAGGAAGTGATCAATTATGTGCTGTAAGTGGAAGTGTGACAGTGGGGAAGCTGGGTTATGGACAATATGTACTCAATGTTGGTTAAGGACAGAGGTCAGAGCAGCAGGTCTATTGTGAGCCAAGTTCCCTGCTGTCAATACAGTTCACTCAGTGTGCTACATTACTGCAGTAATGACTTTTCTACCTGGTGCACCTACAGTATACCTTCAATCAATTCATCAATCGTCAGTTATACAACTGATTTATTTATAGAGAAAGAAAGCAGTGATTAGACACATGATATTCAGTATTAAGACCAAAATAAGAATTTATTCTCTTGAGGAGTAAAAACACATCAGTGAGCCACATAATTGCACTGGGTGATGTGTTCATTCATTATCATGACCATGGTCGTTTATTTTGACTTGATCAAACATTGACCATCCTGCTACTGTAAATACCCAGCATCAAATGTGTATTAATCTGCTACTGAAAATAGTCCTCAGTAAGTTCATGGTTTCCTCCTGTTGTAATGTTTGCTAAAAACTACAGTGCCCAGTTGGTTGACTTACTGAGGATTTTTGGTTGGTCTCAATTAAAAGAATCATAGGATTTTTTTCTCTTCACCCCTCACTGCTACATGATATAATATACAGCAGTAGTAAACCAGTTCCATCCCAAGACCAACAACTAGATAGTTAGCATTAGCAGGGATAGCAGTTTTTTTTTTCTTAGGTTTAGCTTTCACTTATGGGGATTGCTTCTAGCACTCAGTGCAACAAGTGTTCCACGGGAAAACTTAAGCTGAGCTTTTGAGTGAATTTCACCATTGAGCCCAGTCCTGTGCCAGACGCTTTGTCTGCAGCCTGGCTGTGCTCTCACAGGTGCTGCAGCGCTCAGCTTAGACTGCAGGACTGACTGCTCAACAAGAGTCGTCCACATGAACTGAGTCAGAGCTGTGAACAGCTGAAGCATGCCATTGTTTGGGGTGACGGCACCATGTGCTCGTCTGCCAGCGTCTCCGTCCTGCTGACCACACGGTCTGCCAGAGGGCATGACGAGCCCTTCCCTGGGAGCTCACACAGCAACAACAAAAGCTGGAGGACCATCTCCTATACCCGCTCTCTAAACATCCCTCCTGTACCAGTGACTGTACACACACTGAATGAATCATACTGAATCTATCACATTGAATGAGTCGTGCTGAATCGAACAGAGTGGTGTTTGTGGAGGTGGCCAGCATGCTGTGTCCTGTCTGAAGCACCCAGCAGTGTTTGTGAAGGGCCTTGAGCAGCGCAGCTGTTTGTACAACATCAGGAACAGAACAGCCTTCATCGCTGACTGAGAACAATCAGTTTTCTCACCTTGACTCTTGAGCAGAGCAGCGGTGATGCCGAGGCATTCATCTGAGTTACCTTGTGCAGAGTCAACAAAAGCTGAAAATGAATGAATGCATTATGACCTTAGTTTACAGTGAGCACTTTTTAAAGCCACTGTGTGTAGAATTTTAATGTGATAGCAACCCTTTTTTTTTTTTGAAGGAATAACATGAGACTAAATTAGTACATTCTGCATTACTTTAGCCTAATTTATCTCCAAAATATAAGGTCCATATGGAAGGCTGCAGCAAAGCTCTTGAAACTACCACTGTGGGGTGCCAAAACATGAATTATAAAAAACTATGCATAGGGTCTTTAAAACGAGTGGGACAATTTTGAATTTATTTTAAATAGCAAAGCAAAGTATTGGAACAATATTTGAACATAGGCTTTAATCTGAGCATAACTTGTGTAGTACCTACTGACAAATGCAACGATGCACTGATCTAAATTGTTTTGCTTTTAAGTTGCTACTTGCTGTTACTGCAGTAGCAGGGTGGATCTGAACACGCTGGCACTGACAGTGAAAACAGCGAAGCTTGGGTTTTTTTATGGTCAGCCTCGCCCCCCCTGTCTGATGAAGGCTTAGGAATTACTCAGTCTCAAAAGTGCTATTCCAAAATTTGTTATAACACAAAAAATAATAATAATTTTAAAATATATATAAATGTACTGATTCTTGCTTTTATTCTGCTGCTTAGTTTTATTTTTTAATTATTCAATCATCACATACACTCATCATATATGTTTAAAAAAAACTTTTTTTTTCTTTTATTTCATTAGCTTTTTGGAGATGTCAGTTTGTCTCACATACACTTAGATAGATTTGACAAAACTCAGAGGGCATCAGGAGATAGCAAACTCACA